>NW_012267493.1:240907-285478 GCF_000151885.1 Dipodomys ordii | reverse complement strand
ATAAATAATCTCATGGATGAGAATGGAAACATCACCAGAGAAACAACCATAATTCAGAACATTAAAGGGAATACTTCTCAAACCTTTATGCTAAGAAGTTTGAGAACTTGGAAGAAATGGACCTTTTCCTAGCAAATATCCACATGTCAAAACTAAACCAAGATGAATTAAACCATCTTAACAGGCCTATATCAAGCATTGAAATAGAAACAGCAATAAGAGCCCTCCCATCTAAAAAAAGTCCAGGACCAGATGGATTTACTGTGGAATTCTACAAGGGCTTCACACAGAGCTCACACCAATACTCCTCGAACACTTCAATGAAATTGGAAGAGAAAGTTCACTACAAACTCATTCTATGAAGCCATCATAGCCCTCATCCCAAAACCAGGCAGGGACTCATCAAGGAAAGAGGACTATAGACCAATTTCTTTGATGAACATTGATGCAAAACTTCTCAACAAAATTTTGGCCAATCGATTTCAACAATTCATCCAAAAAAATCATATACCACGATCAAACAGGATTCATTTCAGGGATGCAAAGCTGGTTCTATATACAAAAATCAATTAGCATAATTCATCACATCAACAAGAGCAAGGATAAGAACCACATAGTTATCTAAATAGATGCAGAAAGTATTTGACAGGATTCAATAACTTTTTCTATTTTTTTTTGTTTTTTTTTGGGGGGTGGTCCGGTCCTGGGGCCTGAACTCTGGGCCTGGGTGCTGTCCCTCAGCTCTTCAGCTCAAGGCTAGCATGCTACCACTTGAGCCATAGCACCACTTTTTTTTCTGCTTATGTGGTGCTGAGGAATCGAACCCAGGGCCTCATGCATGCAAGGCAAGCGCTGTTACCACTGAGCCACCTTCTCAGCCCATGACCCAATACCTTTTTATGATGAAGGTTCTGGAAAAATTAGGAATACATGGAACATTCCTCAATACAATAAAGGCTGTATATGAAAAACCTACAGCCAGAATTATACTTAATGGTGTAAAATGAAAGCCATTTTCTCTTAACAAGGATGTCCACTCTCTCCAATTCTCTTAATCTAGAATTAGAATGCCTAGCTACAGCAATAAGACAAGAGACAAACATGAAAAGGATCCAAATAGGGAAAGATGAAATACAACTCTCCCTCTTTGCAGATGACATGATTTTGCATCTAAAGAATCCCACAGACTCCACTTCCAAATTATTCAAGCTGATTCAAAACTTTGACAAAGCAGCGGCATATACAATTAATCCTCAAAAATCAATGGCTTTTCTGTATGCCAACAATGAGATAAGCATGGCTGAAATCAGGAAAGCAACTCCATTTGTAAGAGCCCGACAAAAAATTAAATACCTAAGAATTAATTTAACCAAAGAAGTGAATGACCTCTATGATGAAAATTTTAAAAACCTGAAAAAGGAAATCACAACAGAACTTAGAAACTGGCAAAACATCCCATGCTCCTGTATTGGAAAGATCAACATCGTGAAAATGGCAATACTTCGCAAGGCTATCTACACATTCAATGTGATACCTATAAATATTTCAACCTCATTCTTCAAGGAAATAGAAGAGGCAAGCCAAAAATTCATATGGAACAATAGAAGACCCCAAATAACAAAAACGATCCTTAACAAAAGAACAGTGCTGGAGGAATATCAATACCAAATTTTAAACTCTACTACAAAGCCACAGTAATCAAAACAGCTTGGTTCTGGCACAAGAACAGACCTTATGACCAATGGATTAGAATTGAAAACCCAGAAATGAACCCACAGATCTATAACACTCTAATCTTCAATAAGGGAGCTAAAAAAATAAAATGGAAGAAAGACAGCGTCTTCAGAAAATGCTTCTGGTAAAATTGGTTAATCTCTTCTAGAAAACTAAAGCTAGACCCTTTTGTGTCATGGTGCACCAGAATCAACCACAAATGGATCAGACTTGGAGTCAAAGAAGACACTCTGAAAAGATGACAGGATGGAAAAGGAGAAACCCTAGATCTCCTTGGGACAGGCCAAATTTTCTTAATAGAGACCCTGAAACACAACAAATCAAAGAAAGGTTGGACAAATGGGATTGCATGAAATTGCAGAGCATCTGTATGGCAAAGGTTATAGCTAGCAAGATCAATAGAAAGCCCACTAACCATACAATGGACAAGGGTCTCATATCTAAAATATACCTGGAACTCAAAAAATAAATCCCCCAAAAACAAATCCTCAAAGAAACAACTGCCCAACAAATAAGTGGGCTAAAGACTTAAAGAGAAACTTCTCTGAAGAGGAAAGAAGGCTGGCCAATAGACAAATGAATGTTCAACCTCCCTACCCATAAAAGAAATGAAAATCAAAACAACACTGAGATACCATCTCACCCCAGTGAGAATGGCTATAATCAAGAACTCTAAAAGCAATAGATGCTGGAGGGGATGCAGACAGAAGGGAACCTTACTGCATTGTTGGTGGGAATGTAAACTTGATCAACCACTTTGGAAAGTAGTATGGAGGTTCCTCGAAAATCTCCACATAGAGCTCCCCTATGGTTCCTCGAAAGTCTCCACATAGAGCTCCCCTATGAACCAGCAATCCCACTTTGGGGCATTTACCCAAATGATCACAAACAAGACCATACTAAAGCTACCAGAACAACTATGTTTATTGCAGCAATATTTACCATAGCTAAGATATGGAACCAACCCAGATACCCCTTAGGAAATGAATGGATCAAGAAAATGTAGTATATATACACAGTGGAATTCTATGCCTCCATCAGAAAGAATGACATTTCCTCATTTGTTAGGAAATAGAAAGACTTGGATAAAATTATATTAAATGAAGTAAGCCAGGCCCAAAGAAACATAGGTCCCATGGTTTCCCTTATTTTCAATAACTAGTATATGTCTGAGACAATCAGAAACTGTCAGACAATTTGATGTTAGTTGAAATGAACCCCAAGACAAGGATTCAAATATTTTTTCTTGCGATTTTTTAATGTATTTCTAAGATGATTTCTTTGTTGCTTTGTATGTACCTCCCCCATAGTATAAGCACTGCTTTCATTGTATTTGATGTTGATATAATTTGTGGAAGGGAAGGGAAAAAACACAATTTTAAAATTTAGTTTACAGGTGGACCAATTACAACAATAAGATGTACAAGATGTTATGTGGAAAAACAAACTTTACAACTTTGGTAAGGTGGTGGATGGGAGGAATGGGGGTGGAGGGTGGAGAGGGGAAGGGATGGTATGGGGAAACAAAGGAGGATGCAACAGTGCTTGATAAGAAATGTACTATCTTGCCCGTGTAATTGTAACCCCTCTGCATTGTATTTTCATAATTAAAAAAAAAGAATTATAGAAGTCTATCTAGTTCACCAAATCTCATCAAAGAATGATCTAATCAAGAACTCTGCAGGAAAGCAGAGAAGGTATAGGGATTTGAGTTTCCACACACAATCATAATAATCATAATGATGTATTGTAGCTGACTATCAACAATGATCACTTTTCCCCAACTGTCAGAAATAGTCCACCTAAGTGAAGGTATTAGGACTCACTTAAATTCAATTCTAAGTTGTTTCTACAAATGTGGGAATATAATTGTTTAACTAACAAACTTCATTAATTCTTTTACAGGAAACTCAGAAGCTGGAAATTGTATGAAACATTACAAGTTGTTCATGATCTTACACAGCAACAAACAATTGGAAGAATTTCTTGATAAAGCAAATGAGATACAAAACAATATTACAATATATAAAAGGGAAAATACATTAATTGGGTTAAGATTTTTTTTCCTTCTATTCACAAGTGACTCAAGCCTGCAATCCTAGCTACTCTGGAGGCTGTGATCTGAGGATTGCGGTTCAAAGCCAGCACGGGCAGGAAAGTCCTCAAGACTCTTATCTCCAATAAACCACCAGAAGTGGCTCTATGGTTTAAGTGGTAGAGTGCTTGCCTTGGGCTTAAGAGCTGAGGGACAGTGCCCAGGACAGTGCCCGATGACCAACAATAAATAAATAAATAAGTAAATAAATAAAAATAAAAAAGAAAGAAAGGAAAGGAGAGGAGGAAAGAAGAAAACTAAAGGAGGGAAAGTAAGAAAAGTTTCAATGCATAAGAAAACACAGGGATTTTAAAAATAAGTTTTGTATTGTGAAAATACTGTACACAGGAGTTACAGTTACATAGCAAGGTAATGAGTATATTTCTTATCCTGCATTGTTGCCTCCTCCTTTGCCAGCCATATGGCAAGAAATCCAGGGCTTGGAGGAGTTCAGGTCTGGGTGGAGCTGAGAACCTAACATGGGCATAATGCTTACAATATCAAGATTCCAGTATTGGCTGATAACCCAGCTAAAAATAATGTAGAACTTTACATCCTTTGTTCAACCAGATTCTAGCTGGATACTTTACATTCAGTTGTCATGAAAGTTTGGCATTAATTAGGTACCACTGTAATATTCTGGCCACACATCAGTAAGAAATCCAGAGTGTCTAGGCTCCAGGGTGTGGAGGTGTGGAGACTGAAGACACTCACAGTCCCTGTTCCCATGTTGATGACCTTGGATAGGACATCCAAGTCAAGGGATAGATATGACATTTGAGTTGATAAAGCTATGTCCAAATTTTACCCATATGCAAGACTTTTCTAAATGCTTTTCTGCCTTCACTGGCTTTACAAAAGATTCAGAACTTTACTCCTAGACATGCCCACAGCAAAGCTGGTGTCTGGGTAAAGATAATGTGCCAAGTACACTACAGGGAAAACAAAAACAAGCAAAAATAAGCAAAGCATGTATGGTAAATAGATAGGATGTGCATCAATTATGGAAATGTTTGCTAAATTGAACAAATCTGATGTTACTAGTCAGACTTTCAGGGTAATAACTGGCATTTCACAAATGGCAGATTTGAACAATATAGGAAATTCTGACTTAGAATATGATGTAGGCAATTTAACATGGGACAGAAAAGACATCTCAAAGAAGAGAAGGTGACAGACTGGTGAGTTATATTGGAACAATCATGCAGTGTTCTTCTCATCATATAACTTCTTCTAATAAATGATGATCACTGCACTTAAAAATAGTAAGAATATCTAAACACATTGTAGTAGAAAGACCCCCTACTCAGGCAGGCAAGCCCACCTAGTTGTCCGGAGTGAAAGAGCCCACCACAACAAAGTTGTTATTAAAGAAGCAACTTTATTCAGAAAGTTCCTACACTGACCGGCCAGGGCCACAGCACAGGCTTGGGAGCTGATACTGAGACCCGAGCAGCCCAAGTGCTTAGGTTTTTAAAGGCAAAAATCACAAGGTGAAGCCTGGTCACATAGGCAAACCAATGAGATTGTCACACCCCCAAAAGATTGCACAGACATACCAGACCACACACAGGTGGCCAGTGAGGTTACACTTTGTCACATAATGGCTGTTTAAATCAGCCTGTCACTTTTGGTTTAAATGACTCAGGAATTCAATGGTAAAGCAGAGCTTAAGGTAAACATACACAAAGGAGTTTAGTGGAGTTTAACATAAGCATGTGAAAAAGGTGGAGTTTATCATAAACTTGGGATGTTGCCAGCATGCCAGCATGAGCTCCATTACTGGCTACCTGTTTAGTGGGTCAGTCCTTAACAGAACAATGAAGGTGGGTTAAGTTGTTAAGGGGAGGGGGACCTAGAGGCATTCTTTTCATTCCAAGAACTGGGCTGGTTGGAGCCAAGGTTTTTGTCTTGTTTGTTTTGTTTTTCTAAAATCCCTAAAACAAAAAGAAAACCTGTAAAGACCCTGTCCCGGATCCAGTCTCCTCTCAGGGCCTACTTCAACATAAACACTTTATAAGAATAGATATTTTTTCCCAGTTATTATCTGATGAGAAGAAGCTCTGGCTTACATGGTAGAACACCACACTTGGGTGAAAAAGATTAGAGACATAATCCAACCCTAAGCTACAGCCACAGTTTCAGAACAAAACATAAGAAGAAATAAAAATAAAGGAATTACATGAGAATGAATTTAAAAGTCAGTAGTTCAAACCCTAAGAATATTATGTGTGCCTCCTTGAAAATAAAGGTTATGTTCTTCATGGTATTATGCTAAGAGTTAAGTTACCCTAGCTAATGCTTATGTATCATGCATTTCAACTATAATCTTCAAAATATCTACTGTAATAAAATGGTGTCAGGGAAGAGAACTCTGCTTGCAAAACACTGTGTGCCCTGGTGCAGCCTGAGACACCAGCATACACCAGTGTGGAAATATTGAAGTGAACCATCCCTTCAGTTGCACCCAGCCCTTCCCAGCACCTGTTGATCTGCATGTGCACAGAACAAAGCACACTTCCCTGAGTATTTCTTCCTAGACCATTCACACTGTGTGCAGTCAATCCCAGACAGCACATGGGAAATCAGAGAGGGAGAAGGGTTCAGGGAAATAGAAGTTGAGAGCTGGCTATCTTTTGTAGTCATATGACCCAAAACTACAGGATTTGATCAGGATTTCATTACCCAAGAACATTTCCACATTGATTCTAAGTATCATCAGCATATTGCAAGCAAAGCAAGAAAGTTTCATTAAGTCACAAGTCAATGGAAAATGAAATTTTTGCATGAAATATGTAAGAATCTCTTCACAAACAAACCAAATTCTTTCTTAACAATATATAAAGCAAACTCAAATAGAGATGCAGTATTATTTCTTTCTCTTCAGAATTTGTACAAAATTAAACATCATTAACATCATGAAGACCATGTGACAAAGGCAAAATTATAAACCATCTCAGATCTACTGAATGTGAATATTCAATTCAGCAAGATAAGTATTCTTTGTTAGGTCTAAGAAGCTTTGTGCAAGCCAGGGACTGGTGGCTCACAACTCTAACTACAGCTACTCAGGAGACTGAGATTTGATGATTGTGATTCGAAGCCAGCCCAGAAAGGAAAAGAAGACTCATATTTCTAATTAACCAAAAACATCTGTAAGTAGAACTCTAACTCAAGTGGTAGAGCACTAGTCTTGAGTTCACATAGTGCAAGGAAAGTGCCTAGGCCCTGCATTTCAGCATGAGGACTGGCAGAAAATAAGTCAGCTGTGTTTACAGGTTGAGTAACAAGGGTAAGAGATTCTCCTTACTTCTCTATTAGCCCCATTTAAGAACATGTGTATTTACCCGACATGTTAAACACACACAGATGTGCAACTGCATATACATGCAGATGCACACACACTTACACATGCCTTCATTAGCTCATTCCCAGTTGTTAAAACAAAGTACCTATGCACTGTAGAAAGAACAGTTTTGGTTAATCCACACTTTTAGAGTTAGAAAGTCCTAGGTGCAGTGTGCTTATTTGTCTCTTCTCAGGTGAAGGCTGTCATGTCTGTATCAGGACATGGTGTGTTATTAGAAAGCCACATGTTGAAGAGGATGATTATTTGGTTGTCCTCACGTCATAGCAATTGACTCTAAGAGATCTGACTTACTCCTTTAACCCTCCCAAAAGCAGCACCTTCAGTGATCTAAGCACTTCCCACAAGTCACTGACATTTTTGGTCTTCTAGCTATTAGCATAGACACACAGGGGTCCACTGAGAAAAATCCTTCTTTCACAGACTTTGTAGAAAAGGCACATCAAAATGTTAGTAGTGCCTGTCCATATGCTAACACATTTGTATTAACACACAATTAGATTGGAAACACGTAAAGTTACTGTCCTCAAAAAAAGAATAATATACTTAGTACTTGCCAGTACCATAATGATGCATTCACTTATACAGCTTGAGTAGTCTCTGGGTTGGGAAAGTTTCACATTTATAAATGACATCATAACATTGTGATCTGAGTGTTCATGGTTCTTCAGCCTTAGCTTAGATGTAATATGGGGATCATCCTAGTGTACTGCAAGGCAGCCACAAAGAGGCCCTGTCAGCACCAGGTAACTTTGCACATGAAAATGTATGGCATTAGTTTTAAGATGCTGGTCTTTGTTTTTTTTTGTTTTTTTCAGTTACACTAGAGATTGAACTCAAGACTTCACAAGTACTCTTCTACTGCTGCAACATATCCAGATCTTTTTGCGTTAGGTCATTTTTTTCAAGTAGAGTTTTTGGGTTATGCTTGTCTGGGTCACAAGCCAGACATTAGTTCAATCACTGAAGTTTTCTTCATTTTGAAAGTAAAAGAGATGGGTAATGCATATGTTTATAGAGCAGAGTAATCTGAATAGACTTCAATTTATAGGATAGAGAATATCTCAGTTTCTGAATGGGAACAATGTCATCCAAAGGTGAAGGAGACTTCTAACTCAGGCATGTGGAAGGATCACAAAGCTGTTCATGAATCTATGTCCTTTCTGAATATAGAGAGCCAAAGTCTGATGTTAACTATTCTAAATCCTGGTTATTGAAAAGTTCATTCAGGAGTGGAGGACAACAAATGGTTTATGTCTACCCAATACGTAGACTGTACTTTGAGAACGTAACAATATATTTCACAGAGTGTGTTTTGACATATGTCTTCATCATTCACTGAAATATTTTAGGTTTCCCTCTAATCATCTATCTATCTCTCCATCTATCTTCAGTCTTAAGTCTCATTCTATCTCTGGGTAATTGGGTAATTCTATTCATGAGCACTAACCAATAAAATTTGTTTTAAAAAATCAAGCTAATGGGTCAGTTAATCTGGTAAAAATAAAATTACTTGTATATCTCTGGAGCTGTCTTTTCCTGGAAGATTGGCTTAGGTAAAAAGCTACCAAAAAAAGTGGTCTCAGGTGACCATATAACCTATTAGGTCTAGGATATCTTCCTGTCTTCTGTGGTTATATCTATTCCAAAGGAGCGCTTTCTCAGAGAAAGTGGGTTGAAGCTAATCATTTACTGCCTTTACTACCTGAGCCTATTGTTACCTAGGGAAAAAGCATGCCAAGCCAGGAGAGAGGAGGCTTCTGGGCTAACAGAGCAAATATCTGATGTTAACTGTCCTAGACCTTGGTGGTGGGAAAGCACATTCAGGAGTGGAAGACAGCAATTCATTTATATGGAGTTGATAGCAGATATACACTGGGTAAATTGTAAATTGCAGACCACGAAACTATAGCTCACAAACTATATTGTTATAGTTTACATTGTTATTCAATTTAATATGATTAGAGTTCTATCATCATCTTTTAATCTATCTAGCTTGCTAGCTATCATCAGGCTTAAATATTGTTACATCTCTGGGCAAAGGTATAATTGTGTTCATAGTTAAAAATTAAAAAATTACAGAGGGCTGGCAAGGTGGCTCAGTGGTAGAGCGCTTGCCTTGCATGCCTGAGGCCCTGGGTTCGATTCCTCAGAACCATATAAGCAAAAAGAAAAAAAGCCGGAAGTGGCGCCGTGGCTCAAGTGGTAGAGCATTAGCCTTGAGCTGAAGAGCTGAGGGATAGTGCTCAGGCCCAGAGTTCAGGCCCCACGACTGGACCCCACCCAAAATATATTAAAATAAAATAAAAAGTTTATAGGAATTAAATAGGTAATCTAATCAAAATAATGAATTATACATTTCTGGATCTATTTTTCCTTGAAAAGGTTGGCTTAGATAAATAGTATGTAAAGCATGTCATGAACAACAGTTAAATCACAATTCACTCTATTGATAGGATATGAATTCAGTTGATTCTCTGGACTCCATGGAAAAACATCTTCTGCAAGCACAGCTGTGTTACCCTGGTCATGTCTAGGGCACCTTGAAGAATACAGGTCTGTGCTGAGATACTAAAGTCAATTAGCCTTGCATCTGTGCTCCTCCCTCCCAGACCCTGATTTGCTCATGCCCAGAGCACAGCCCACTGCCTGGAGCACTTCTTGTAAGACAGCTCACACCTTATGCAGAAATCAATCCTCCCAATCAGCATACAGCACGGTCAGGAAGGCATCTGCTCAGGTCCTGGGTCTTCTGCTGCTCTGACTCACATGTAAGGAAAGAAAATGCATATCTTCACCCAGCTCATTGTAACCAACACTGCTTTAAGGAAGTTCTCTAAGTAATGCATAATTATAGGTTGTTTTTTTAAATGATTTCAATGCCAGGTGTTAGATGTGACATCCTGCTGACCCAGTCTCTATTCTTGTCTGCATCTCTAGGAGACAGAGTCATCACTTTTAGGAACAGTCAGGGCACTGGTAGTTACTTAAGCTGGAATCAGCAGACATCAAGAAAAACTTCTGTTTGCTTTAATCTAAATATAATATGAATAAAATGGCATAATTTTGCATATAAAATTCCTGAGACTCTCTTGCATAACTGTTGAGATAATCATTTAACATAACAAAACAAAACCAGAACTTCAAATGAAAATCTTGCCAGGTGTTATGTCATGACATTGCCACTAGTGGGAAATAAAACCCCACAAAGAGGAAAAAAAAGAAAAAAACCTGATCCCTGACTTTAGAAACCCCGGGAAAAACACGGGTGATCCTGCCCCCATGTAAAAAGAAGTTTGAAGCTGGGGAGCATTCTGCCATGATTTCATAACACTCATGGCAAGTGGAACTATCATTATGAGGGAGGGATCATGTTTCCTAATGTACAGGTTGCTGACTATTCCATATTTTATTTTGTAAAGTGGAATCACTTTACAAGGCTGACACTTCTACCCAGATTCTTATAGGGAGCTCATTACTTACAGGTCAGCAAGGTGAGGGAAGGAGGGTGGACTTTGCAGACATGCAGCTCTCATGAGAACATATGCACACACCATGTTCAGTTGTGGGAGATGAGAAGAGGCTGCAGTGTCAGTGCTGACCCTAGTGGGTCCCCAGAGTTCTCTGCAGTGAGCAGGTCACAGCTTATCCTCAAGGACACAGATTGTATCCTGATCTTCATGATGCTCAGGATGAGAGTGAGGAAAGGTCATGTGGTGGTGACTATCCATTGTTCTCTAGTGTGTTTTCTCAGATCAAAATTTAAAATGACCGATTATATGATTAAAATTAATATTATAAATATATTAATAACTAGTTTATTACATATGAAATGGTCATATAGCTTCTGCATTCATTTCTATGTAAAGTCCTCCTTTACGTTTTATTATAAATAATTCTTATTGTGAAAATAAGGTACAGAGGGATTATAATTACATCAGAATGTAATGAGTGCATTTCTTATCAAGCATTGTTGCATCCTCGTTTGTTTCCCCTTACCATCTTTGCCTTCCCATTCACTCCCCCCCCACACACACACATTCAAAGTTGTAAATTCCATTTTTTGGTATAGCATCTTGTACATTTCATTGCTGCAATGGGTCCACCTGTATCCCTATTTAAACAATAATCCTCCTTTCTATTCTGCTAGTTACATTAATTTAAGTAAGCCAGCCCAAAGAAACATAGATCACATAGTTCCCCTTTTTTGCAGTAACTAGTATACATCTGAGAAGCAGAAACGGTTAGATAAGTTGATGTTAGGCAAAATAAACTACAAAATAAGGAATCAAATGGTTTTTCTTTCTTGCTATTTTTTCTAGCATATTTATAAGATGATTTCTTTGTTGCTTTGTATGCCCCTCCACCACAATATAACCCCTGTTTTCACTGTATTTGATGTTGGTATAATTTGGGGAAGGGAAGGAAAAAAATCAAATTGCTTAAATAGGGATACAGGTAGACCCATCACAACAATGAGAAGTATAAGACCTTATGTCAAAAACCAACTTTAAAAGTTTGGTGGGCGGGCAGGGGAGGATAGGAAGGGATGATAAAGAGAAACCAAGGAGGAAGCAACAATGCTTGATAGGAAATGTACTCATTACCTTGCTCATGTAATTGTAACACATCTGTATGGTGTTTTCACAATAAAAAAATTCAAAAAAGAAAAAGAAATCGGCTTCAGTGGATTTTGGATCTTCCTGAAGACATTGAAGACTTTCTACCTTATCCCAGTCACCGCCCCCTCCCTAGCATCCTTCCACAGAGTCAGCCCTTCTCTGAAGTGTGGGTCTCTCAAACTTTCACCAAGGTCCCAGACCTAATTCAGGTTCATGGCTCCGTCTATAAGCACTTCCTTCTTGCCAATAAGCCTCATAGAAAGCAATCTTGGTCTCCTTCTGTTCCCACATCCTTACCCTCGTTTTTCAGCCAGGAGCTCCTACCCTCAAAACCAAGGTCAAGGTAAGCCAAATTACAATTCTGGTTTGGGACCACTATTCCATGTATTCCAGTACCTGAAGTCTGTGTGGACTTGAAATTTACCAGCCAGATGTCCACACTTGCTAAACCAGCCCTGGAGCATAGCTCTTGAGATTTTATATGTACACATTTATGTACATATATATAATATATAACATAATCTATAATATATTATTGTAAAGATGCTGTACAGAGGGGTTACAGCTACATGAGTAGGGTAATGAATATTTCCTATCAAGCATTTTTACAAGGCTCTCGAGATTTTTAGAGCCTGGCTTCTTTCAAGCCCACTCAAATAGATGTTCTTGGGATCTCCCTTCCTCATCCTATTAATATGTCCCCTATAACTTACCAGGTGGCCTTTACTCTTAGCCAGCAGCCAGCTGCCTTCCTCTTGTTTTTTGAGTACCCACTTTGTCTTGCAGTGTGTGGTAGAGCTAAAGTCAATAGCAGCTACTTGGTGTACCATGTGATAAGATCAGAAGTGAAATATAAGAGGAGTGAAAGGTATGGGTAAAACTTTTAGGTAGGATATAATCATCATTGCAAAGTACTTCTTGGATCAGTTATGTTAATATGTACTACCAAGGACATCAATTTTGTAGAAGCTAAAGATGATTAAAACACAACTCAGATGCAGATTATATAGTGAATGATATTGAAGAGAGATCCTACAGAATGGGGTGATGTGCCCCTTATGCTGATCCCCATGTGGGTGGGGATTTCACTGCCTCTGGTCGGTTGTTCCCAGGCTGAAGATGTCCTCTCCATACTGAGTGGCTTTAGTTAATTGTCCTCACCCTTGACAACAGTGTGTTTTATAGCGTCTGAATGTTCTTGGGTCATATAGCCCACAACAATCATTAAAAACTGCTTAACTGTCTGTTGGTGGTATTTTATGCCCATACCACCAGCTACACAGGAACTAGAGATCTGAGGCTCTTGGCTGGAAACCACCTTGGTACAAAAGTCCATAATTACTTTACCTACAATTAACTACCAAAGAATCTGGAAGTGAAGCTGTGGCTCAAGTGAGAATGCACCAGCCATGAGCACAAAAGTTCAGGAAACCTCTTAGACCCAAAGTTAAATCTCCAGTCCTAGCACACAAAATATTGCTTTAGTAGCCAGGCACAGGTGGCTCATGCTTGTAATCCTACCTACTCAGGAGGATGAGATCTGAAGATCATGATTCAAAGCCAGCCCTGGCAGGAAAGGCCATGAATCTCTTTTCTCCAATAAGTCACCAGAAAACAGGAAGTGACACTGTGGCTCAAGTGGTAGAGTGCTCAACTTGAGCTGAAGAGCTGAGGGACAGCACCCAAGCCTTGAGTTCAAGTCTTTTGAACAAATATATATATATAGATAGATAGATATCTATCTATCTATATATGTATATAGTTTTACTTAAGACCTAAAAAAATGTAACTTGAAAGATTTTCAGGCTAAAGGAACACAGTGAAGTTAAAGTAGTTGAGCCCTTAACTTAGAGAACACCTCAGCATCTGAGAGGGAACAATTTCCATTAAGATAACAGACATAAATGTCCTCTACAAATTCATTAAATATCTAGCACAAAAGTGCATATGCACACAAACCTGTCTATGATGCTATGTATCTTCCTAAGAATAAGTGGGAAATATCTAATGTGAGCTGTCCTGTCCTAGAGGGAGGTGATGATGAAGAGCCTTCAGAAGAAAAGGAAACCACTTATTTATAAGTAATGTGAAGGGCACCAACCCAAACACCAGTAGATAGTCTATACACCTCAGATCATGAAACCTAATTGCACATATACTTTTTTGCTAGCATTTTCCCAATTACCTATGTATTAACTCCTTTTTAATTTTTTATTATTATGTCTTTAAGTATTTTACAAAGAAATTCTCATTCTACAAAACAGTATAAGAGTACAAGGTGTCTGACAACATCGTCACCCATCCCGCCTAACCCAACCCTTTTCTCGCTATTTTTTAAATTGAGATTAGGTGATTACATAAATTTTACAATATTGTGAAATAGTGATACTTCATTAAAGTCACAAAAGTTTTAACCTTCACAAGGCAAATTGTCATTATCATGGTCTATAATATGTGTGAACTCTATGAGCTTTGACAATACAAATTCACATATACTTTTGAAGTATTATCTTTCATTAAGAATTTGGATATTTTTCTTTATCTATGTATGCATTTCCTTGACTATCTTTCTATCTCCACATGCATTATCACTTTTATAACACTTGTGTCTGGGTAATAATGATCCTTATATTCTAGGAATTGTGTGTCATAAAATCCACTGATACCAAATGCAAGAAATTATAAAATTAACTTGCCTTGGAAATGTTTATCTCTGAGTGACTTACATTAAGAAAAAACTAGCAAATTTTAGATGATGTTTATTAGATTATTATTTTTCTCACAGGACACACATCTGTTTTTTCCTCACAGAGGCAAACATATATTCTAGAAACAGAGTGGAAATCTGGGGTCTTTAGGTCTGTTCTTTGTCACTGAGATATGTCAGTCTGCAACTCCACCCAGCCCTGCCCAGCCCTGCTGATTTGCATGTGCCCACAGCACAGTCTACTTCTTCATATGTTGCTCACAACCTGAGCAGGAGGTTTTAGTCAGCACACAGCATAGATATGAGGGCCCTTTCTTTTGATGCTCTGGCTCCCAGGTAAGGAAGGATAATACCGAGGATTTCTCATCCTGTGTTAACAGAGCTGCTTGGCTCTTCATGGATGTATTTGGATAGTAGAATTAACTAAACAGATAATATTTTCCATATATCCATTGTCAGGGCCAAATGTGACATGAGGTTGACACAAGCAACACCCCTACATTTCTGGAAGACATAGTTACCATCACTTGCAGGGCCAGTCAGGGCCTTAGCAATAGTTTACTTTGGCAGCAGTAGAAACCAGGGAAATCTCCAAAGGTCCTGATCCATTTTGCAACTGGTATGCAATCTGGGGTACCATCAAGGTTCAGTGGCATGGATCTGGGGCACAGTTCACTCTCAGCATCTGCACCCTGAAGATGTTGCTACTTTTTTATTTTTTATTTTCATTTTTATTACTGTCAACAGAGTTGTAGTTACCCCTTCACAGTAATACAAGTCATAACAAACTTCACAGAGAAGCAGAAGTGAGAGGCTGGGCTGCCCCAGCTGCTCTTCCTGGTGCCTCCACCTGCTGACAGAGCTTCTCAGACGCAGCCAGACTTTTAAGATCATGGGAAAGTATTGGGGGAAATGTCATGGAGGCATCCTACACCATAACTCTGTCTTTCTGCTCATCCCAAGCAGTACACACAATGCCTATTATGACTTACAAGGAATATACATCTGTACTCATGTGTAGCTCAGATTGTGTTAATAATTTTCAGTCACCCAATAAAGAGGAAACACTATTCTGTAGGTCAAAGCAGATTTTTGGTACATTTATTATCAAGCATTGTTGCCTCCTCCTTTGTTTTTGTCCTACCATCCCTTCCCTCCCACCTCTACAACCACACCTTCACCCCCCACCCCCGCCAAAGTTGTACAGTTTGTTTTTAACATAGTGTCTTGTACATCTCACTGTTAAAATGGGTCAACTTGTATCCCTTTTTAAGCATTTTGTTTTTTTCCCTTCCCCTACCTGAATTACAGAAGAGTATATAGAAGATGCAAGGCTAATACAATATAGCTTGAGAAAAAGATTTCTAAAAGAATAATTTTATAAGATAAAGTCATTAAAAATTTTAAAACAATTACTGATTGCCACAGTAAAATCTAATTGAAGTAAAATAAAATGTTTTTATAAATGCACACATTGTGCAATGATCTAAAGGAGTTAATTAACAATTTAGTTCAACACCTTAAACATTTATTATTTTTGTGTAGCCAACTTTTTTTTTCAGGAAATTAGATCTTTCTAACAACTTATTTCCCCTCATGTCTCAACAATAGATCCAACATTGTAATCTAGCTATCAGAAAATTAATCTCTTTTTCATGCTGAATATCACATTAATTATTATTAATTCTCAATGTCACTGTCAGACCACTTTTGGAAGTTGAATGGAATCATGAATTTGTTATTAACTTTAAATATATTAAGACAAAATAATAAAGATTTTACCTCTATTTTGGAAGGTTAGGATGTAAATTTTTGTTACTTGATCTTCTCAAAATAAACTACACTATTATTTTTCACTTCTTATTGTTATTGTATAGGTGATGTGCAAAGTGATTACATTTATATAAGGCAGGTAATAAGTACATTAATTTTTGAACAGTGTCGCCCCTTTCCCCATTTTCTCCCTTTTCTTCCTCCTGATCCTTGCCCCAATAATTGTGTAGTTCATTTTCAACAGTGTCTAGTGAGTATTACTGCTGCATTTGTTGACCATTTGTCCCACCATTCCTATGGCACTCCTTACTCTCTTCAAAATAAAACAAAACAAAATTTATATAAAAGACAAAGGGTACAGAAAGCAAAAACAGCCAGAAAGGAAATAAAAAAATAAAAAGCAAAAAACAAAAGAAATAAACCATAATTTTAATTGATGATATATATACATCCATTGAGGCTTTTTTTGTGTGTGAAAATATCGTACAGAGTACCTTTCTTATCAAGCATTGTTGCCTCCTCCTTTGTTTCATTTTCTCCTCTACAAACACCCACCCCTGACCCCTTCCCCTCCCAGACCCTTCCTCCCCAGCCAAAGTTGCAAAGTTCTTTTTTGCCATAACATCTTGTACATCTCATTTTTGCAATAGGTCCACCTGTATCCCTTCCCCTCCACAAATTTTACCAACATCATATACAGTGAAAACTGGGGTTATACCATGGGGGAGGGACATACAAAGCAACAAAGAAATCATCTTATAAGTATGTTAGAAACAATCACAAGAAAGAAAAACATTTTAATCCTTATCTTGGGGTTCATTTTGTCTAACATAAACTTGTCTGACCATTTCTGCTTATCTCCGACATATACTAGTAATTGCAAATAATGGAAACCATGGGAACTATGTTTCTTTGGGCCTGGCTTACTTCACTTAGTATAATTTTTTCCAAGTCTTTCCATTTCCTAACAATTGGGGCAATGTCATTTTCTGATGGAGGCATAGAATTCCATTGTTTATATATACCACATTTTCTTGATCCATTCATCTACTGAGGGGCATGTGGGTTGGTTCCATATCTTAGCTATGGTAAATAATGCTGCAATAAACAAAGTTGTTCTGGTAGCTTTAGTATGGTTTCGTTTGTGATCATTTGGGTAAATGCCCAAAGGTGGGATTGCTGGGTAATAGGGGAGCACTATGTGAAGTCTTTTGAGAAATCTCCATACTGCTTTCCAAAGTGGCTGAACAAGATTACACTCCCACCAACAGTGCAGTAAGGTTCCCTTCTATCCTCATTCCCTCCAGCGTCTGTTGATATTAGAGTTCTTGCCTCTTCAGTAAATGGTGCTGGGAAAATTTGTTAATCACTTGTAGAAAACTAAAGCTAGATCCTTATCTATCACCCTGCACCAAGATCAACTCCAAATGGATCAAATACCTAGAAGTCAAAGCAGACACTCTGAAAACATTACAGGATGGATTCGGAGAAACCTTTCTCTCTGGTTACAGGTCAAAATTTTCTTAAAACAGACCCAGAAACACAACAAATCAAAGAAAGTTTGGACAAATGGGACTGCAAGAAATTTCAGAGTTTGTCCATTGCAAAGGACATAGCTACCAAGATCAATAGATACAACGAACAAGGGTCTCATATCTAAAATAAACTTAGAACTAAAAAATTAAATCCCCCAAAAACAAATCCTCAAAGACACAACTGCCCACTAAATAAGTGGGCTAAAGACTTAAAGAGAACCTTCTCTGAAGAGGAAAGAAGGATGGCCAATAGACACCCTTCCTTTTTTCTTTTCTTACACTGTTACATCCACCTGACTATTTGCATATTGCTCCCTAAGGAGGACTTTCCTTTCTAAGTCTGAAATAAAGGCTCAGCTCTGATCTTGCCTTGACCTGTCCTTCATTTGACTCCTAAAAATGAAGTCCTTGTCTCAGCTCCTGTGGCTGTTAATGCTCTGGTTCCATGGTAAGGGCAAAGGGAAGTAAAGAATCAGAGTGGGTGGGAGGGTGAGCTCTCATGGACCAGTGGTAACTTATCCATGTGTTAGATGTTCATGGTAGGGCAATGAGGTTTAGGTCTGAGAGAGTGAGAAACAGTCCAGAAAGAGTAGAACCTGTGCTTGAGTGAAGACTCTGCTAGGTGGGAATACTGCTCTTGACTCCTCGATACACTTTTCTGCAGCAAGAATATCATTTTAATACTTAGTATTTTAAATTAAAAATCAAATCATGAAGATGAATAAGAGGAAACATATATCTAAATAAAAGTAATGCATGCATGGCTCCCTATGTTTTTATATAACATTGCTCTCTGTCTTATTCTAATTTCAGGATACAATGGAGATGTTGTGATGACCCAGACTCCAAGGTCCTTGCCTGTCACCCTGGGAGAGCCAGCCTCCATCTCCTGCAGGTCTAGTCAGAGCCTTCTGTATAGCGATGGGAACACCTATTTGTATTGGTTCCTACAGAAGCCAGGCCAGTCTCCACATCGCCTGATCTATTTGGTTTCCAAACAAGACTCTGGGGTCCCAGACAGATTCAGTGGCAGTGGGTCAGGCACAGATTTCACACTGACAATCAGCAGGGTGGAAGCTGAGGATGTTGGAGTTTATTACTGCATGCAAGCTACACATCTTCCTCCCACAGTGATACAGCCTTGAACAAAAACCTCCCATCTGGCTGGGTGAGCTGTCCTCATGCCTGGCTGGTCTGGGGAGCAGCCCAGCAGATTGTGTGAGTCTGCCTAGGAGGAAGATATTGAGGTCAATATTAGAGTCACTATGAGTAGAGGTGAAGAGTTTATGACAATACAACAAAATGAAATCTATAACAACCAGGAGAATAATTACCTGAATATAAAGACCAGATAAACCATGAGGTATTTATTGAAAAATGCAATTCTCTCTTCAGTAATATTATAGCCAACCAGAAATCTAAAAATCAAATGTTTGCTGTGATTATTATTCTCTTTGTGATGAAACTTATAATACTTCCTTTCAGCACACACTAGCCTACAACTTTTGCCATGCTTTCTTTTCAGAACCTGGAAGCCCAGTTGTGCCTTTTCTAGCTTCTGCTCTGTGTGTTCATCAAACCCTGCCTGACCATCAAGACATTATCAGAATTTGATCAGTGTCTCTTGGCTGGATCAACCTAGAGTAGATACAAAATTGCACAAAGAACAGTATTCTATGTACTGGGGCTCTGGCTCTACTTAAGAGAGTAGTGTGTGGTGAAGCCCTGTAGTATATTTCATATGTCCCAGAAATCTGAGACTGATCCCTTTTACAATGGGTGCTCTCTTCATCTGTTCAAACTCTATGTCTTTACATAAAAAACCATATCAAGAGGGCAGCATTAACCTTGTGTGCCTGTATCTACTTCTATCACCTTAGCTACCTGGAACTATGACATCTCACAGGCTAGGACTTGGGGAATTCTGAAGTCTCCACCCGTGTCCAGTGTGCATCTGCTTCAGATGCTATAAATTGTTTCTCCATGATGCTCTCCAATCCAGCTGGGAAAAAGTGGCATGAAGTTGGAAATGCTCTGAGTTCATCAAGGTATCATTTATAGGAGAAGTATAGGTTTGGAATGTATATGAACTAATGGAATAGCTTTACATTACTTATGGAATCATCTTAACAGGAACAATGAATGCAATGTTTATCCACAATTGTAGCATTTTGTGGAAGACCAGACAGAAATGTCAGAGTTGAATCTCAGTTCTCCTCTCTGCTCAGGAATTTTAACAGGGTATACAGAAGTACCCATCAGATTTCTAATTCTCACCTAGGCTGCTCATTGTCTCTCATGTCTGTGATTCATCATAAAAGAAAACTTAATTATAACTGGGCCTCCAACACAGTGCTATTGCTGTGTGATTGACAAGTCAGTTGTTATCATTACTTCCCGTCTAAGAGCTGCAAATGGAGCATGCGTGGAGTCATTTCCAGATATTATTATTGAGTCTACTATCATATCAACAGAAATTCATTGTAATAATAGTAATTACAAAATGAGAAGTTACATTAAATATTTGTAACTAACATATGTCAGCTAGTGGAATATCTTTCTAGAAAAGCACATACACAGGCAAACACACTTATGGAATATAATGGAGGAATATTTGATTACCTAAATATATATAATTAAGCATTTCTACTCATTCTTTTCCTGAAACCAGAAATATCCTCATCATCCATGAGCACTGGTTACAAATTCAAAATAGCTGATCCACCTTTCTTCAAGGAATGATGCTCTGCATTTCAACAAGTTAACAGGTTTCCATGGGATGTTTTGGAATCTAAGCTTTAGGAGATTTTTGACCTCAACAAAGACCTTTTAAGAAAAAAATGGTAGCAACTCAACTACATCTTTGTCTAATTAACAAAAACTAATTTTTGTTCTTGGATGCCAAACTGCAAATTCATGATTATTTCTCATTTATATGCTCCAGTCCTTTGAAAGTATAATGGAATAAATATTTATTAGTAATTTCATAAGCTATAAAGACAAATATTTTAAAATACATGGTCCTGTTCTGGGGATATTTGGCCATAAATTTGTGACAATATCTTGACCACAACAGAATGTATATAATCCTAAGTGGTCATTTCCTCTTATGTCTCTGTTCCAGATCAAACAAATCCACACAATGGAAACAAGACCAGGGACCTGCAACTAAATGAAGAAGCTGAGCCCTCCCTGGATTGGGCACATCAGTGCAATTGTGAATTTGTCTTTGTACTCACATAAATGATTTGTGTTACAAGGCCCTAGATTTAGGGGAGTTTGTAACACTTTATTATTGTTGAAATAATGACTGGTTTTATATGAAACATGAACACATAGAGAAGATGCATTTTTATGAGAACTGATTACATAATATAAACATTTGTAAAATAAATATAAAGTGATAGAATACGGACACAAATATGAGATTATGTAAATAAAACTAATGCAGTGAGTCTACCAAAGAACCTTCTGGAAAAAAAAAACAATTAATTTGCAATTGACCCATGAACATCAATAAATATAAGAGGAATTAGAAATGGGCTTACATATATGAACTTACTGATAGTCAGATTTACACATTAATACTTTAACAGAAAAATCATAGACATATAAAATATATAAAAACATATAATATACAGGCTGAACCATTGTAACAATGAGACGTGCAAGACACTATGTTGAAAGTGAACAATTTAGGGGGGAGGGAGGAGCTGGGGAGGTGGGGAGGGAAAGGATGGTAGGAGCAAAACAAAGGACGAGGTAACAATTCTCAAAAGGAAATGTACTCATTCATGTAACTGTAACCCTCTGTACTGTATTTGTACAATAAAAATATAAAACATATCTAATACATATAAAATATATAAAAATGTATGAAGTCCTCAGTTGCCTACAGCTCTCAACTATTTCCTCCTGTATATCTGTGGATGGATATGACTGAGTCATCTTAGGGCCTAGAATCCTATGTGATGCCCTCATTTAGTATATCCACAGGAAAACAGAGAGGGAAAAGGGTTCTGGGAAATACACTTCCTGTAGAAACTGTGTGATTGAAGTTGAGAGTTGGCCACCATTTATGGTCATATGACCCAAAACTCAAGGATTTGATCAGGATTTCATTAGCCAAGAACATTTCCACATTGATTCTAAGTATCATCAGCATCTTGCAAGCAAAGCAAGGAAGTTTCATTAAGTCACAGGTCAGTGGAAAATGACATTTTTGCATGAAATATGTAAGAATCTCTTCACAAGCAAACCAAATTCTTTCTTAACAATATAAAAAGGAAACAACCAAATAGGTATGTAATATTTCTCTTCAGAGTGTGTACAGAATTCAACATCTTCAACATCATGAAGACCATGTGACAAAGGAAAAATTATAAACCATCTCGGATCTACTGAATGTGAATATTCAGTTCAGCAAGATAACAAGTGTTCCTTGTTAGGTTTAACAAACCTTGTGTAAGCCAGAGCCAGGTGACTCACAAATGTAACTACAGCTACTCAGGACACTGGGATTTGAAGATTGTGGTTCAAAGCCAACCCAGACAGAAAAGGAAGATTTATTTCTAATTAACCAAAATCTGGGAGTAGAGCTCTGACTCAAGTGGAAGAGCACTAGTCTTGAGTACACATAGTGCAAGAAAAGGGCCTAGGCCTTGCATTCTAGCATGAGGACTGGCAGAAAAAAAATCAGCTGTGTTTACAGGATGAGGATCAAGGGTAAGAGATTCTCCTTACTTCTCTATTAGCCCCATTTAAGAACATGTCTATTTAACCCACATGTTAAACACACATAGATATGCATCTGCATATATATCCATATGCACACACACATACACATACCTTCATTAGCTCATTCCTCCTTGTTAAAACAAAGTACCTGAGCACTGTACAAAGAACAGTTTTGGCTAATCCACACTTTTAGAGTTAGAAAGTCCTAGGTGCAGTGTCCTTATTTGTCTGTTCTCAGGTGAGAGCTGTCATGTCTGTATCAGGACATGGTGTGTTATTAGAAAGCCACATGTTGAAAAGACTGATTATTTGGTTGTCTTCACGTCATAGCAATTGGCTATTAAAGAGATCTGACTTACTCCTTTAACCCTCCCAAAGGCAGCACCTTCAGTGATCTAAACACTCCCCCCAGGTCACTAACATTTGAGGTGTTCTAGCTTTTAGCATAGACATACAGGTCCACTGAGAAAAATCCTTCTTACACAGACTTTGTAAAAAATGCACGTTGAAATGTTAGTAGTACCTGTCCATATTCTAATACCTTTGTATTGGTAGACAAAGAGAAGATGCACGCACTGTAATTTAATATTTTGGTATAAGCTCTAATCTGCTGTGCATATTACATTTCTATAGGTATCAATGCAGGTTGTCAGATATTGAACTATACAATTCACCTCTTACTGATAGGAATTCTATCCCCATCAAAAGCACCAGGAAATGGGTATTTGAAAGAAAAAGAGGCAAAATAGAAGAGTAGAAGAATGATAGGCAAGAGAATAGAATGTCGGCAAGACTGCATCAAGAAAAAATAGGGGAAAGGGTAGGTCAAAGGGGGTGAAGATGTTGAAGGGATGACACAGATTGAGATTCACTGTAAACATAAACTGCTTTGTTAAATGGCAAAACAATCCAATATACTCTAAAGAATGAAAAGTAAGGGAAGAGTTAGGGTGGGAGGGGTAGGTAAGAATGTTAAAAGGGACAACATTGATTAAGAGGCACTGTGCTTATAAACTTGTGTCGAATGGCAAATCCCTTGTATAACTATTTACCAGAAAATAAAAATATTCAAAAAAGTTACTTAGGGGTAACAAGTTATATAAGAAATGTACTCACCACCTTACTTATGTAACTGTTTCCCATCTGTACATCACCTTGACAGTAAAATTAAAAATAAACATAAACATAGGAATAATCCAAGGTCTCTTTGAATGGGGATGAAACATTTTAAGCTTATGCATGATATCAACACTTATGCATGATATGGCATGTCAATACTTCCTTCCTATGCTATACCATGTACCATAATATTTGCATATTCTCCTGTATGTAATGAAATCTATGAATGCATACAAAACATGCTGCTGAGCTAATTGAGAAGTTAACTTGCACATGAAGTTCAAGTCCAAGGTGATGTGGTCACAGGCTCTGATTCTCAGCCTTTCTCCTCTAGATCTTTCATGAGAGAAACAGTTTCTCTTCTTTATGAAATTAAGTGCTCAGAATCTTCACCAAATAGTACATTTTCAAAAGGGATTGATATTCTTCATCCTCTGAAAATATCATGCAATTGACTTGTCATCCTTATTTCCACCCATAATCAGACAGAAGAAACAATACTCATGCTGTCTCCAGGTTTCCTGCCTACAGCTGCAGGACACAAAGCCACCATCCACTTCAAAGCCAGCACAGACATCAATTATGACATGCATTGGTACCAACAGAAGCCAGGAGAAACTGCCAACCTCATCATTAAATATACTACTACTGTTGTTTCTAGAGACCCATGCTGGTCCAGCGGTGGTGGGTATGGGACAGAGTTTACCCTGACAATGAATGACATGAAGTCTGAAGATGCTGTATATTATTTCTCTCAGCAGGATGGAACTTGACCTTATATAGTGATGCACTTTGCTGCAAGAAACCTGACTATGCTCTCAATGAGACTGCCCCAGTTGCTCCTGAAGATGTTTAATAGGGGAACTAGGCCTGCTGCAGTGTTTGCTTCATACACAAGTGAATTCACTTCTCTTTCCTGTTCTGTAGTTTCTACTGCCCACCTCCTCCCATGCTGTTCTTGACAAATTTGATGTGGCAGGTTAAAATAGCGTTTATCCACAGTCTCTGAGTCAAAGATCAATCTCCAAAGCAGAGGTCAATTCATGTACCAAAGTCCCTGGCTTTTTCCTCACATGTGATTTCCACCTCCAAGAAGAAATCAAAGACCAGAATGGACCTAGTTAATATTCTAAATAATATTAATAAAGGCGATTATTGATCTTGCTCCAATCTTCTATACTCTTATGACCATATTCCAATGCCCTGGGAAAAGCACATGATAGATCCTACTTGCATTCCCAAAATTTGTCCTTCATGGATTTTTCCTTCATTTTTTTATTGTAATGGCCATTAATCAATAAAATATCTATCTCTGACTCTACTACTTTATGACTTCATTCATTTTAGTTAAATTTATTTAGATAGTCCCATAGTTGAAGGCTTCCTCTTCTAATCTGGTATATACTATTTGCTTGAATTGGTGGGACAAGAAGAATATAATAATGGTTCCGGTGTCTTCCCTCTTTAGGCTTGAGGTTTCGGCTTTCAGACTGTACTCCTCTAGCCATCACCTCTACAAGGTCCAGATGTGATGGTCTCACCTGTGACTCTTCCTGGTTTGTAGGTAATGGCTATCAGTGTCCCAACTGTTAACTACTTAATTTGAAATACCCATTCATAATATTTTCTAAATATGTTATAATAGTTCAATATTTAATATTTTATAGATATTTATCAGATTAATAATTTATACTATTACATCCCAGTCAGTAGCTACTCTTTTTATTTTCTTTACATTGTCTTGGAAGTACATATGTTTGAATTTCTCCTTTCTTTCTTTCTTCCTTTCTTTCTTCCTTTCTTTCTTTCTTTCTTTCTTTCTTTCTTTCTTTCTTTCTTTCTTTCTTTCTTTCTTTCTTTGTTTTTGGTTGGTTGTGGGCCTTGAACCTGTGCCTGGGCACTGTCCCTCAGCTCTTCAGCTCAAGGCTAGAGTTCTACCACAGCACCAATTCTGGTTTTCTGATAGTTATTTGGAGTTAAGAATCTCATGGACTTTCCTACCCAGGTTAGCTTTGAACTGTGATTCTCAGATCTCAGCCTCCTGAGTAGATAGGATTACAGAAATGAGCCACTGGCACTTGGCTAAATGTTTGAATTTCTATAAACTTCATTATGTCATTGCTTCTACACAGATTCATCTTATAATGCATCCAGTATCTTTCTTTAGCTTACAGACAGAAAAGTTCTCTCTCTAGCTTTCTCTTTTGAAAATTTTTATTGTCATTATATAGGTGATGTACAGAGAGGTTACTGTGTTATGTCAGGTAATATATACATTTATTTTTGAATGTCACCTCTTCCCTCATTTCCTCCCAGTTTTTCCTGCCTGTCCACATCCATGGGATGTATAGTTAGTTCTCAACATAGTTTCAAATGAGTACCACTGCTGCTTTTGTTCACCCTATGTTCCTCCATTTTTGAGTTCCTGCTTAGCAATAGCAATAGTCATAAGACAATATGTTGGAAATGAACTTCAAAACTGGTGTGGAGGTGGGGATGGGAGGGAAAGGAGAGTGGGAGAAAAACAAGGGAGGGAGTAACTGAAAGGATCTGTCACATCCATCCCAGGTGACCACAGAGGCAGGCAGGCACCAGAGGTTTATTAGAGGAGCCATATTTGCCCCAGAGAGAAAGTGCATGGAGACCTCTGCTATCTAGGTAGGAACAAGGGCTGAGGGAAGGAAGTAAGGTAGATGGGAGTTCAGGTGAGTCTGGGCAGAAAGAGGGAAGGCCCAGCAGGTCTAGGTGGAGCTGAGGTGGGCATAATGTTTACATTCCCCACTCTGTTGTTTAATAAAAATGGGGGTACCAGGCCGGGGGTAAGGGCGAAGGTGATTTCTTCTGGAGCTACTTGCTGCTGTAAGTAGTCAGGGGTCCCTGTTTGGTTGCTCGGCTGGGTACCGTCCCAGAAGCATCTGCTTGACAGTGGTTGGTAAAGGCCTCCTTTTTCCATGAGAATAGTTGTCTAAAATGCAAGACAATTTATAAAAGGCAAAATTGCTGTTAAGGAAAAAGTTGCTGTTAGCAGCCCAAAAGAGGAGTATGCCATGGAAGGAGTGATTCCCAGAAGGAGCTATCAAAGACCTGAAATTGCCTTTTCTGTCTCAGATTGGAGACACAGCAACCCCAGCATCCTGGAAGTGGGGGGATAATCTTTTAACCTGAAGAAGAGGTAGCAGAATTACTTAAAGGTACCAGAGCCAACGGGTACCTTGGATTCTTTTGCCTACTTCCTGCTGCCCTGAGGCCATCAAGGAATATCTGGAGTTGGGGTCCTTTGGGGTTTGGGGCTGCGCTGGGCAAGGCAGGGCAGTGTAAATGATGTCTCTGGTTGCCTGTAGGAACAGGATGGCCTTGACTTGTTCCCAGGTGGTATCTAGGGTGGGAGATGTTATCTTGTTGAAAGAGACTTTTGGAAACATCAGGCAAAAAGCTGACAAGGTGACAAGGTCAGTTAATATGAATGGCACAGGAGAACACACATTGGCCCTGGGCCAGCAATGTGCCATTTGGAGTATAAGCCCGGTTGCAGCCCATTACAGGGAGGGAGGAATAACTGGACTTGGGGCAAGGAAGGTAGGAAGGGGGTGTCCAGGCTCTTTTGTGTAACTGGGTAAAGGAGAGCATTATGCACTGATTGGGAATACCAGTCAGAGGTTACAATAAATACAAATAGCAGGTGACAAAGGTAAGACTGTTAACTTTCTATCCAGTTACAAGGTAGACAGGTATGGACATTAGGTGGGCAAACAAATATTTCTCTTGATCTCCCAGTGGTGATTAATTTTGAAAAGGTGAATATAAAGTGACCCCATTTAGGATGTCATTTCCTCTTATTCCTCTCCATGGTTTTCAATTGTCAGGACTGACTTTGTCCTGGTGGCTATCTCAGGGTCCGTTGCTGGGATAGCTTGCCCCAGTTTAAAAAAAAAAAAAAACTAACTGTGGCCAGGCACTGGTGGCTCACACCTTTAATCCCAGCTGCTCAGGAGGCTGAGATCTGAGATCTGAGGATTGCAGCTCAAAGCCAGCCCAGACAGGAAAGTCCATGAGATTCTTATCTCCAATTAACCACCAATAAAACTGGACAGTGCCCAGGCTGAATTTAAGTCCCACAACCAACAAAAAAGAACTAATTGCAAACAGTACACTATAAAAAAAAGAGAAACAAAACAACAACAAATACTCTAGCTTCCCCCTTATAGACATCATTTTGACTAGCATCATCTATATGGTCATATTAACATACCTATGGTGCTATTGTGAGCCTCTGCTTGAATTGTGAGGGGTATAGCTGTTAATTCTTTCAAATGAAACTAGAAATCCTTCCATTTCTTCTGGGTTTTCCTATTGCGTTGAAAAGTTATTCAAAGTGTATTGTCATCTTTTTATGTGCTGTATTTTCACATTTCCTTCATTTTAGTATAAGTCTATGTATTTCTGTATATTTGTATGCATAGGTAGATAGGTGACAGACTACACAGTTATCCCTCGTGTTCCACTTGATCATATATCATCCCTATGTATATATAATGGTATGCATGTCTTTATTTATTTCTTTACAACCCATTCTATCACTGGCTGCTAATAATGATGATATACCACATAAAGGAATTTAGGGACTCAGATAAAAGTGGAAATCTCTTTGTCTTTAATATTATCCACATATAGCAAATATCACAAATTCCTTAATTTCCTGTGGTTTCTGAACATGTAGAGTATCTTATATAAAATCTTTGAAATAAAAGAATGTCCTAACACAGAAAGAAACACAGATCTACAGTTAACAGAGCAGTCAACTTGGTCTCTGTTTGGCCTCCAGAGACAAACACATTTTCTTTGTCTTTTTTTTCATATATAATAGATTTTTTTATTGTGAAAATACTGTACAGAGGGGTTACAATTACATGGGCAAGATAATGAGTACATTTCTTACCAAGCATTGTAGCCTCCTCCTTTGTTTCCCCTTCCCATCCCTTCCCATCCTTTCCCCCCTACCCAATCCTCCCCCCATTTCCCCCACCCCGCATCAAAGTTGTAAAGTTTGGCATCAAAGCTGTAAAGTTCGTTTTTGACATAACTTGTACATCTCATTGTTGCAATGGGTCCACCTGTATCCCTATTTAAATGATTTGTTTTTCCCCTTCCCATCCACAAATTATATCGACATCAAATACAGTGAAATCAGGGGTTATACTGTTGGGGAGGGACATACAAAGCAACAAAGAAATAATCTTATAAATGTGTTAGAAACAATAGCATGAAAGAAAAAACATTTGAATACATATCTTAGGGTTCATTTCCCTAACATCACCTTATCTGACCTTTTCTGCTTGACTCAGACATATACTAGATTATAATAGATTTTTTTTATATAAGAAAAGATATTCAGTTATGTGCTGCTGGCTCATGCCTGTTATCCTAAACTTAGGAGGCTGAGATCTGAGGATCATGGTTTGAAGCCAGACCAGTCAGGAAACCCCATGAGACTCTTTTTTTTGGTCTGGACATCATGGACCTGAGGGCCCCTGCTCAGTTCCAAGGGTTCCTACTAATCTGGCTCCCGGATAAGAAAGGACAGCAATGTGAATTTCATCAGCTCAATGTGGTCATGAAACATGCATAAATTTGTGAATATTGGACTCTATGTTTTTATGTCAGAGACCAGATATGACATCCAGTCTCCATCCTCCCTGCCTGTATGTCAAGGAGACAAGTCACTATCACTTGCCAGGACAGTCAGGACATTAAGTATAACTGACATTAGTATCTGAAGAAACCAGGGAATCCTCCAAAGCGCTTAATCACTTATTCATCCAATTTGTACTATGGGGTACCATCGAAGTTCAGTGGCAGTGGATCTGGGACAGATTATTTTCTCAGCATCAGCAGCCTAGAATCTAAAGATGTCACCACTTATCACTGTCAAGAAGAATATAAAAGTCTTTCCAGAGTGTTACAAGTCATCAAACCTTCCAGGAAAGCAGATGCGTGAGGCTGGGCTGCTCCAGCTTCGCCCCCTGGTGTTCCTGTTATTCTCAGACACAGTCAGATGCTCAAGTTCAGTAAGTCATTTTACTAGAAGGTCTGTGAACCTCTGTTTTATGCAAACACCCTTTCCCTCTCTTCATCCCAGAAAGGCCTTCAGAACAAAGTCTCTTCCTATTCAAAGCAGATGTAGATCATTATTCCTCAGTAGTGTAGGTTATCACATTAGTTTGGATTTACCGTGCAAAGGAAAAGCCATTCTAGGTAGTAGGAACAGCATTGTTGCTGTAGTTATTATTGTTCCTAGTAAAAGGTAATCATAATTTAAACTACATTAAGCAACTAATTCACACATAATAATATTTTGTAGTGTCAGACATGGTATTATGCTTCAATAAGGCTTATATTTTATAATAAACAAATTAGTGCAATTGATATATCAACAATCATAAGATCTCATTTCTTTGTGGAGAATTTTTAAAGACCTGGGATTTGACAATCAAATATTAATGGACATGGGAAATTCTTCCTTGCACCAGCCCATCTTCCCAGGGCCAAGAAATCTTAGATGAAACCTTCTAAAAAGTGAGTTTAAATCTTTTCTCTTTTTGAGGTGATTATCTCAGTTATTTTATCACAGTGATGGAAAACTGACCAATATAATGGATAGGTTAATCTTTATTGATTCTACATTGGCAAAATTGTTATCAAGCTTTCCTTTTTTTTGGGGGGGGGGCTTGAACTCTGGGCCTGGGCATTGTCTCTCAGCTCTTCAGCTCAAGGCTACCACTTGAGCCACAACACCACTTCCAATTTTCGGGTGGTTTATTGGAGATAAGAGTCTCATGGTCTTTCCTGCCAGATCTGGCATTGAACCATGATGCTCAGATCTCAGCCTCCTGAATAGCTAGGATTATAGGCATGAGCCACAGGAACCTGGCTTTAAGAAACTTTCTTAAAAGATATCTAGGGATTATTGGGGTTTATGCCTATAATCATGGCTACCAGGGAGGCAGTATGACAGCTCCACCTGGAGCTGTCCATTCTGCAACCAGAATTTTAATTATTGGGAGAAAGGTAGTGAAAGCATCTGCCCATCCTGACTCTCTGTCCTCCTGCTCATCCCAAGCAGCACACACCCAACAATGCCTCTTCGTACTTGAAAAGAACACACATCTGTGTTTATGTATAGGCCATGTTGTGCTAAAACTTTGTAGTCAATCAATAAAGAAGCATCAATTCTAGGAATGTCAAAGTAGGCTTTTGAAAGCAAGGCAATATAGCTTGGAAAATAAATTTTTGAAAAGCAAATTTGTAAAGAAAAAATGTCATTATTTTTCAAAACAATTTATGATTGACACAGTATACCATATTTGAAGTACTATATGAAATTTTGGTATGTGCACACATTGTGCAATTATCTGAACAATGTAATTAAGTTAATTCATCAACTTAAACATTTTTCAATTTCTTGTTGACAAGGAATTTTTTTTCTTCAGCAAAGAGATCTCTAGAATCCTTTTTTCTACTCATATATTTACAACAAATACAACATTTAGTATAATTATCAGAAACTTAATTTCTTTTTCATGCAGAATATCAAATTGATTATGCTTTCTTTCTTTCTTATTTTTTTTATTGGTCACAGAGCTTGAACTCTGGTCCTGGGTGCTATTTCTCAGCTCTTCAGCTCAAGGTGAGCACTCTACCACTTGAGCCATTACACTACTTCTTGTTTTCTAGTGGTTTATTGAAGAGTCTCAAGGACTTTCCTGCCCATGCAGACTTTGAGCCATGATCCTCAGATCTCAGCCTCCTGAGTAGCTAGGATTATAGGCATGAGCCACTGGCACTCTGTTTATTTCTTAATATCGTCATCTCATCACTTGAAAGTATAATAGAATAATGCTTTTATTGTAGTTTAAGGAAATACAAAGACAAAAGTAATAAGAAATGTATAACCTTGTTTTAAAAAATACAGACATATATTTTTCTATTACTGATGTCCTGCTGTTAATCAGAGTCAAATGATCAAGGCACCCTGATTTCCAGTCTAGTTCAAATAAAATCTCACATAGACAAATGTAAATATATGAATAAATAGGACAAAGTTAATATTCTATGGAACCATGTAATAGGTTACATACTTATATATGTATATACATGTATACAGTGACATAGTGACTCATATTACAACAATATTAGCAGTGTAATCATAAACCAGACTTATATGTACCATACAGAATGCAGTCATAAATACACATTTCATAATTAAAATTAATTTATATACATGGTAATAAGTATGAAAGAAAAGGGTAGGATAGAGAGAGGGGGGTAGAAAGAAGAAAGGGTGACATTGATAAAGATGTATAATACTTATAAATGGACTTGTGTAAGGGGAATGTTTTGTACAAGCACTTACAAATTATAAAAACTATAAAATATAATAAAAAGAAGAGATTTGTATGAAGTTGTTGCATGTCTGCACTCACATCTCTGTCCATTTGTTACTTCATAGGTCATGGATAGATAGGACTAACTCTCTTAAAGCTTCTGATATCACATGAGATGAGAATTTCATCTCATTCACAATATCCACAAGAAAGCAGTGAGCAAGTGAGTGCTGAGAAATGCCCTTCTTTAAGGAATTTTAATGAGAGTTCACAGCTGATGACCCAGTGAGGTCATGGACCAACTCTCAGAATATATCCTGGAAGGCATTGCCCAAGACCATGTTCACACGTGCCTCTTCCTGTCAGTCACTTGTACCCATACCAACAGTTTCAGTCAATCTCAGTCCACAGAAAATTAGATATTTGCATGAAATATTAAAGGACACTTCTCAAATAGAAATACTTCTTGACACATAGGAAGCAATACAATTAAACATAAATGCAATATTTTTTCCTACTCAGAATTTTCTTTCAGCATCATTGATGGCATGTTAAAAACACAGAAAGACTTAACAACCTCAGATATACTGAGTGTGAATCTGTACTACAGGAAGTTGACAAATGATCTCTGTAAGGTTTAGGAAAGTTGCATTTAGATGAATATCAATGGTAGGGGGATGCTTTTTACACCTCAGCCTATTTAAGATCATTTCTATGTAAACCAGATCTCTCTCTTTCTATTTCTCTCTCATTCTTTCTTTGTCTCTCACACAGACAAATACACACACAAAAACATACATGCATACACAGAATCTGTATCAGTTCTTTACTAGGACAAAAGTTATTGGCATAAGCTCTGAACAAAGAACAGTTTTATTTAACTCATAGTTTTAGAAACAAAATGACCTACATGCTGTATCCTGATCTGTCTGTAACCAGGTGAGGCCTGTCCTGTCTGTGGAACAATTTGGTGAGTTAATAAATAGATAATTACCTGCAGGTTGAAGTGGCCAATTATATGGTTGTATTTATTTTCTAATAAGCAACTCTTACAGGAACAGATTCACTCCATGAGAGTAGATTTAACCATCCTCAGTGCAAGATTTACAATGACCTAATCATTTCCCACAACACACCTCTTACAAAGGCTAAATTGGCCAATTGGAACAGCAAAACAAACTTCCTTCTTCATGTGCTCCTTCTTCAAAGATGATGATCTGCCTCACAATAGGACCAGGATATTTGGATACACAAAGTAGAGACTAGTTAATTTGATTGGGACTGCAGACATTTAAATATTTTATATTAATATAAGATCATAAGAAATATGTATATATGCCTATATATATTTATATACTTAATTATCCTGAAATATACCAAGGGGATTCAACCCAACATATCCGTGTATGAGTGCAATGCATCTTGAATGAATTCAACTTTCCATTATACTTCAGAGAGGATTTTTTAAAAATCCTTTGATTAATTTGCTTTATAAATATTGTATGGGACAATGACAGGATACTATTGCACTTAAAATTGAATATATATTCACACTTTCTACCCTTATCTTTTCATTCATAAAGACCATTTGGACACTACTTGTACGAGAAAATTTGCTCTCCTTGTCAATTCTTTACCCTAAGTCTTCGATAGAACGTTCCTTTGGAAACAGACTTTATAACACTTGTGCCTAAGATCCCTGAACAAATCATCTAGTAAATATGGATATCTGATGCCTCTTCATCTACTTATCTCTTTGCTCTTTGTGGTCAATTCCATTGAGGATCTCTGAGGCTGGAGGGTACCGTGCCTTTCCCTAGACTAGCTGAGGAGTTTCATGGAAGCTAAGGCATGGTATTTGTTTCCTAGAGATGAACCTAGACTTAAGCCTGCATATCATTGGGTCCCTGATGCTGTTTTATGGGTGTGAGAGCATGTGTACCCTATACTTCCTGCAGAAAAGTACTTTCACAGTGGGATCTTTCTTCCCACTACTGCAGCCATAATGTAATTCTATTGGTTATCACCAAACACAGAACACATCTGATGTCATTTTTTCTCAGAAGAGCAGGACTTACCAACCCCTTGGCTGTTCTCACACTGTTGCACCCACCTGGGTATTTGCATACTGCTCCGTAAGGAGGACCTTCTTTTCTAAGTCTGAGATAAAGGCTCAGCTCTGAACTTGTCTTGAACTGTCTAGACTGCTCATTTCACTCCTAAAAATGAAGTTCTTCTCTCAGCTGCTGGGGCTGTTAATGCTCTGGATCTCTGGTAAGGGTAAAGGGAAGCGAGAAATGACAGTGGGTGGGAAGATGGGCTCTCAGAATCCAGTTGTACCCCATCCATGTTTTATACATGCATGGGACAAGTGAGGTATAGGTCTTAGAGAGTGAGAAACGTTCCAGAAAGAGCTAGAACCTGTGCTTGGGTGAAGACTCTGCTAGGAAGGAAAATTGTCAGGGACACCTAGAGACTTATTTATGCTTTATAATATCTGTTCTTTTAATTTGTATTGTTTTACATTTTGAATCAAAGCATAAACTATGAATAAAATGCAATATATATCAGAATATAATGAATAAATGCATGTATCTCTATGTACATCAATATTCATTTCTGTCTTATTCTAATTTCAGGATCCAGTGGAGATGTTGTGCTGACCCAGTCTCCAAGTTCCCTGCCTGTCACCCTGGGAGAGCCAGTCTCCATCTCCTGCAGGTCAAGTCAGAACCTTTTGCACAGCAATGGAAGGACCTATCTGGATTGGTACCTGCAGAAACCAGGCCAGTCTCCACAAGTCCTGATCTATGAGGTTTCCAACAGTTATTTTGGGTCCCAGATAGATTGAGTGGCAGTGGGGCAATCACAGATTTCACATTGAAAATCAGCAGGGTGCAGGCTGAGGATGTTGGAGTTTGTTACTGCTTGCAACGTACACATGTGCCTCCCACAGTGATACAGCCCTGAACGAAAACCTCCTTTCTGACTGGGCATTGAGCTGTGCTCACACATTGCTGGTCTGGGGAGCAGCAGAGCAGGTGGTCTGACTCTGCCCTGAGAGGAAGATACCGTAATCAATGTGGGAGTGACTATGAGTGGAGATACAGAATGTGTGATAATGTGACAATGTACAATCTACAAAGAACAGGAGAACAATCATGAAAACACAAAAAAAAACAGGAGATATCAGATAAATCGTGAAATATTTACTCAAAAAATATAGGTCTCTTAAGTAGTTTTATAGCTAACCAGTAATAGAAGAATCAGCTTTCTTCTGTGATTTCACTCCCTTTATAATGAAACTTAAACTTCCATCAAAAGCTGGGCACCAATGGCTCATGCTTGTAATCCTAGCTATTCAGGAGGCTGAGGTCTAAGGATCTGCCTGCCAGCCCAGGCAGAAAAGTCTATGAGACTCTTTTCTCCAATAAGTCACTAGGAAATCATAAGTGGCACTATGGTTCAAGCATTAGAGCTCTCACTTTGAGCTGAAGAGTGCAGGGACAGTGCCCAAGCCCAAAGTTCACACCTCACAACCAACAAAAAACAAAACAAAACAAAACAAAACAAAAACTTCCATCAAGCCCACACCCACAGCACATGCTATGTTTTCTCTTCAGAAGAAGGAAACCCATTTGTACCTAAGTGTTCCCCAAAACCTACATGACTGACAAGCCCTAATTAGGGTTCAGGCACTGTTTCTTGCCTGTATCAATGTGAGACTAATACAGTACTGGAGCCTACACAATGGTCTCAGGCCTTCTGTGTCCTGGGGCTCTGTCTCTTGTGAAGACAGTGAGTGAAGTGTGGGGAAGCCCTGAAGAGTGTTCATATGTCCCAGAAGTCTGAGATTGAGCCCTTGTTCAATGTGCACAGCTTTCACAGCCCTCCATAGTCAGTCTCTGTCATTTTATTTAAAGAAACCTGGCATGAGTGCATCATTAATATTTAAGTGTGTGTCTTGCATCCTTTTCTATTAATTTAAACATTTCTCATTTCCTTGTAATGAGCCTTTCAAACGCCTGGAATTATGTCACTGCACAGCCCAAGACTTGGTGGATTCTTCAGTGGTGTAAACTGCTTCATCACAAGCCTCTCAAATTCATCTGGAAAAAAATGGTGTAGATGCACTGAATTCACTGAAGTAACATGAATTGGAGAAATGCAAGTCTGGAATGCATGCTAACATGATTATCTTTAGCACTCTGTGTGCACACAGTTTCATTTTATGCTTGAAAATCATTCTAAGGCTGAGCTAGGTGAGCTTATGTATTCACCATTTAATCCTATAACTGAAGCCACTAAAGGGAGAGAGGAAAGTATATTCATAGTGTTCAAAGTATTTCATAGTATATTTTCACAGGGTTTTTGTAATTCATTAAATGTTTTAGGTTTCTATTATTTTCTGTCTTTTTCTAAATTAATTTTATTTTCAAGGTATGTAAGAAGGGATTAGTTACATATATAAGGTAATGAGTACATTTCTAGTGGAACATTGTTATTCTTATTCTTCCCTCACTTTTTCCCACTTTCCCTTCTCCCAAATCTCTCCCCCCCCACGTTGTGAAGATCATTTCCAACATACCTTCTTGCTTATCACTATTGGATTGCTTCACACTTTGTTCTTTGTCCCACGATTTTGTTGTTCTCCTTTCCTTCCCCAATTCAGATAATGTAAGTACAAGACACAGTACCGAAATAAACACAGTGACAACAGGAGAAAAACCAAAGGAAAACAAAAATGAAAGAAAAAAGAAATAGCTTCACATAGGATATTAAAAACAAAAACAACAAAGAAAAACATCCTGTTTCCATATCTTGGAGTTCATTTGGTTTAGCGCCATCTTATATGGTATCATTTTTTCTATGTCTCCATACAATTTTTTATTTGAATCTAACATTTATCTATGCACCTACTATCTGTCTATCCATCTATCTAGTTATCTATCTGCAACAGTCTTATTTTATTCCATCCCTGTATAATAAGGTAATTGTGTTCATGATAACTAAACAAACAAGTCTATGAAAAATATCAACTGATAAGTCAGGGAATCACTTAAAATAATTAGTTGTACGTCTCTAGAACCATCTTTTTCAGAAAGATTGACTTTTATAAAAGGCTAGCATGAAAAGAATTTCGTGAACAACATGGAAATCACAATTCTAAAATCACAGGATATAAAGTCATTTGGTTCGCTGGATTCAAGGGACAATCATTTTCTGCTAGCACAGCTGCACTACTCTTGTTAGGTAGACCTTACTGAAACCTGGACACATTATGGACTGTTTGCCACCTTAATATCCCCTGCTGATTTGCATGTGTCCAGAACACAACACAGTGCATTAGAACTTCATAATAGGCTGCTCACACCCTGTGCAGCAGTCAGTACCAGTCTGTATCAGTGAGCACACAGCATGGACATGAGGGCACCTGCTCAGCTCCTGGTACTCCTGCTGCTCTGGGTCCCAGGTAAAGGAAGACAATGCATAGATTTCCTCAACACATGGTAAACTAGGCTTCTTCAAGGAAATTTTCCAATAAATGAATTATTATTGATTTTGTTTTTTCAGTATCAGGTACCAGATGTGACATCCAGATGACCCAGTGCCATCTCTGTCTGCATCTCTAGGTGAAAACATCACTATCCCTTGGAGGGCCAGTCAGGGCATTAGCACTTAATTAAAACGGTTGTCAGCAAACACTAGGGAAACCTCCTGACCTCCTAATACTTAGAGAAACCAGGTGGCAATCTGGGGTCCCATCAAGGATCACTGGTAATAGATGTGGCTGGAGTTCACTCTCACCATAAGTAGCCTGCAGCCTAAATGTTGCAACTTATTACTGTCAACAACATGACTTTACTTCCTACAGCTAAACAAGTGATCACATAAAACTCCCAAAGGAACAGAAGTGTGTCTAGCATGATGAACATTCCACTAGAAGATGGGGAACATGTCTCTCTGTATTTGGAATCTCATTAATACAGTATAGAACTTATCCCTTTGCTCAAATATTTGTCTAGTCAAAGTCTAGAGCATATGCAAGTGACCTAAATATACTTTTATCTATGAATGCTTCCTGTTATTTATCCAAACCACATATTTATTTCTAACTTATTATTTACTTTTTTAACATTTTTTAATTTTTAAAAATTTTATTGTAAAAGTCATATACAGAGAGGTTACAGTAACATGACTCAGATAATGAGTACATTTCCTTTTGAACAGTGTTTCTCCCTCCCTCATTATTGTAACTTTTTCCCTTCTAATTTCCCTCACGCCAAAGTTTTATAGTTCATTTCCGACATGGTGTCTAGTAGGTTTCAGTGCTAAATTGCTTCACTTTTTGTTCCACCATTTTTGTGCTTCATCTTCCTCTCCCTAAATAAGGTAAACATATATATGTATATGTATATATATATATATATATGTGTGTGTGTGTGTGTGTATGTATATATATATATGTATATATATGACAAATTGTATAGAAATAAAAAGCTACAGAAGGAAATAAACTAAAAAAGGAAAGAAGAAAAGAAAGAAAAAAATGCAAACAGTTCAATTAAAAAGCTATATTTCCATTGCCTGGAGTTCATTTTGACAAGGATCATTCTATATGATCATATGCACATAGCTTTTGAGCCTTTGTGATCCTCTCCTAAGATATCTTCCTTTGTTCTCACTGTGTGTATGTTTAGATGACTGTTTAATTATTTACAGGTGCATTCATCTGTCTTTTACTATCCATTGGGTTTCATGGTAGTTTTATAGGCACATTCTAGCTATTAAAAATGAGTTGAAAACATGCAGTTTATGTTTCTTTGGCTCTGGATTCTTTTCTTAGTATTATGTTTCCTGGTGTTTCCATTTTCTTGTGAGTGGGGCAATATCATTCTTTCTGAGGGAAGCATAGAGTTCAAATATACATATAAATACTACATTTTCTTGTTCCATTCATCCACCGAGGGGCATCGGAATTTATTTATATGGTCCTGCTGGTGGCTTTAGTGTAACCTGGTTTTGGGTCATTTGAATAGATGAGACGATGTGAAAGAAAAGTTGAAGTGCAGTACATCTTGGAAAGGAGACAAACATGGAATTTTACCAAGAATTGTCATTGTGAGACTGTGAGTGGTCAAGATTAGCATAGTAACTGCAAGATTCTCACTAATATTCACCAAAATTTTCAGTAGTTAAACATATTAAACATTAACGAAACTCTTCCAACTGATACACCATGTGAAACATGATATGGTTGGTACCAGAATAGTTGATTACAAAAATAAGGGAAGCATTACTTCTTGTGTTACCTCATGCAAAATATTTAAGTCATTGGACAGGATGAGAACAGAGTGCAGGGTTCATGGCTTTGTCTTAGCCCCTTGTTTGGGTTTTAAAGTCATGATTAAGTTCCTCTTCTTCAATACATATCAGTTCCAGACATCAGAGCAGACTTCTGATATCTCAGTACAAGCAACACTGCAGAACCTTGAGTCACCACATGCTCAGGAGCCACCTTTGTCACTGCTACTCAGGTCAGCCAGACTATCCTGTCCCAGTTCAAGTCCTCCCTATGCCTGCCACTGACAAGTCTAAGGTTCCACTCCTCTCTCTGGTGGTCAAAGGTGAAACAGCAGCAGGTCTCAATTTGTATAGGTGTTCATTTATTCCTATCATCAATACAAAGGAATTATTTAATGTTATACAATGATAGTTATTATGAACATTCGCCAACAGTGAAGTCTTGAGTATATCAAAGAAAATCAATGATATCACAGAATTTTCATTTTAATGAGACTGGCTGAAATCAAATGAACAAATACTGTTTCTATTTTTCTTTTTTCTCTTTTACTTTTATTATTTTTTATTGTGAAAATACCATACAGAGGGGTTACAATTACATGGGCAAAGTAATGAGTACATTTCTTATCAAGCACTGTTGCCTCTTCCTTTGTTTCCCCTTCCCATCCCTTCCCATTTCCCTCCCCACAACCCCAACCGATCCTCCCCCCACCCCAACCAAAGTTGTAAAGTTTGTTTTTCGACATAACAACTTGTACATCTCATTGTTGCAATGGGTCCACCTGTACCCCTATTTAAATGATTTGGTTTTTTCCCTTCCCCTCCACAAATTATACCAATATCAAATACAGTGAAAGCAGGAGTTATATTGTGGGTTAGGGACATACAAAGCAACGAAGAAATCATCTTATAAAAATATGTTAGAAACAATCACATGAAAGAAAAAAAAAACATTTGAATACTTATCTTGGGGTTCATTTCCCTAACATCAACTTATCTGACCTTTTCTGCTTGACTCAGGCATATACTAGTTATTGCAAATAAGGGAAACCACCGGACCTATGTTTCTTTGGGCTTGGCTTTCTTCAATTAATATAATACTGTTTCTATGGCTGCTCCTAACTTACTCCTTTGGGATTCTCATCCCCTTTTTCAATGTTGTTGTGGCTTTTGAACTTAAGGCGTGGATGCTGTGGTTGAGGTTTTCTGCTCAAAGATAGCACTGAACTGCTTGATCCACACTTGCTCTGCTGCTTTTGGTTGGTTAGTTGGAGGTAAGAGTCTCACAGAGGTTTGTGTGTGAGCTGGCATTGACCTGTAATCCTCACAGCTCAGTTTCCTGAATAGCTAGAATCACAGGTCTGAGTCACAGGTCCTGAGTGTATTCTCCCACTTTCAGTAATGTCCTTAATCAGGGCACATGGTATTGGGCTTCTTCTAACTTATCATAATGAACAGAGAAATAGACAAAAAGTTGAACAGTTGAACAATTATATTTCATGGAAATTAAACTCAACTGTGTGCTCACTAGTGGCCAGTTATCCAAAGGCAGAGGTCTTCTAATCCATCATGTGTTCACAGCTTGAAACAGTACACACTGGTCATTGAGATGATTACTGTCTGATGAAATCTATATAAACCAACACAGACCTATTTTTAGCATGGTGTATATTGTTAGTATATTCATCATATGTTTCAATAAAAAAGTAGCCTGTCCATTTATTTAAAGGAAAGCATTTGAGAGTAAAAACCGAAAGAAACTTTGGTCTCTTATATCCCAAAGATTCTCAATAACCCCTTTTAGTGCTATGACTAACCTTTTCCTCCTCTGATTAACTCACAGCATTGGTCCCTAATTGTAGAGTAGACACTTGCTTCTCTAAAACACTGATTTTGTCTTCTTAATTCTCACCTATCATTTGGTGTGCTGTTCAGTTTTGAAGATGTTGATTCCCATCACATTCCATAGATTAGGTTCAGCCTCACTAACTGGACTTTCAGAGAAAACATGTCTTAGGAGGCAACGCCATGTGGTTATCTATCCTCACGGGGCATATTACCTGTGCTTCCCTCATAAGAGAACACTGTGTAATAAAGATTGTTGGATTTCAGTCTTTATTCACATCCAGGCCCAAGCATTCATCTCTCTCTCTCTCTCTCTCTCTCATTCACTCTCTCTCTTTTTCTCTCTCCTTCTCTTTTTCTCTCTCTTAAATTCCAAGGGATTTCTAGGCTTTCATGTCATGAGCATAGGAGGATGAACAAACGAACATTTTTTATTGTATCAGAGCCACATTTGGGAGACATATTTCTTTTTCTAGTTCTCACCCATTTCATACATTGTCATAGTTTTCAGCCAAGTGTAAGTAAAAGTTTTCCAAATGGCCATCCAGTTTCTGCTCTTGTTTGGACATAGTAATGAATAAACTCCATGTGGGAACCCTCCTCACTTCACTCTAGCTTCACTGCCTGTGGTCTTTGTCCTCACTGCCCAGAGATGTCCTCTGCATACTGTGTGGCTCCAGTTCCTCATCCTCAATCTTGGTCATGTTGCATTTCACCCCATTTTTTGCCTGTTTGTATCTCATTCATTGAAAACACCATCACTTAGACACTAGATAAACTGGAGGGGGATATAGGGATATTCACATGTATGGAATGGAGTAGACTAAAGTAAATGTAAGCCCATGGGTTAGAGGACAACTTAGCTTCTGAGGGGGTCACAGTTTCAGATAATAAATTTAGGAGACACTCTGCACTGAAAAGCTTAGAAAATGACTGGTGTTGAAAAGAATAATGGTTACAAAGCAAGAAATAGCACCAAGTTCTTTCCTACATATGAGGAGGAAAATTAATTTAAAAAAATCTAATGAGAAATGTCTTGGAGGGAGACTTTGCTTTTCTTCTCTTGTGAATGTTCTTTCTCAAACATTTATCAGGAGTGCACAGGGCAGCAATGCAAACACCATGGGCTAGTCTCCACATTGCAGATCATGATTTTTGGTTGCACTTGCTTTGTTTAACATGGTATTTAATTTTTTTTAATCAATCCTGCTACCAAGGTAGCTATCTAGATTTTCCTTCCTTGCTTCCTTGCCTCCTTACTTTAATCTATCTAAAATTTCTTTTTTTATTTTTTTCTACTTTCCTAACTTCATACATTCCTACCTATCTACTTCTTCCTAGCCAACTACCTACCTACCTATAATCAGTGTTAACACTTATCAACTTCTGGGTAAACTCAGATATCTGGTACCAAGGCAGCAGTCTTCTACAATTATTTTCATTCTGATTTTTTCTGAGTAACTGACATGTAAAAAGCTATCACAAATACCCTAATATAGATCTTGTTGAAATCAAAATATACTTTTAATTTTTTTAGTTGGTCGTGGGGCCTGAAATCTGGGCCTGAGCCCTGTCCCTCAGCTCTTCAGCTCAAGGCTAGTACTCTACCACTGGAGCCACAGTGCTACTTCTGGCTTTTACTGCTTATGTGATGCTGAGAAATTGAACCCAGGGCTTCATGCATGTGAGGCAAGCACTACCACTGAGCTACCTTCCCAGCCTATAAAAATACACTTTTGAAAAAAGAGTAAGAGAGTCGTTCTGTCTTTGGAAAAACATTTTTCAAGGACAAATTTGTGATGTGCAGGTCTCATTGGGACACATGGTAACTTTAGTTCTGGGCTTTGACCTGGATTTCCACCACCCTGAAGCTGTGCTAGCTATGTTGCTTTGCCTAGCAGTTGAGGATTTGCATGTACCCAGAGCACAGCCCACTTGGCCTGAGAACTTTTTTAAGGCTGCTCAAATTCTGTGTATCAGTCAATCCCAATCAGCACATTCCATGGACATGAGGGTCCCTGCCCAGCTCCTGGGGCTCCTGCTGCTCTGGCTCCCAGGCAAGGAAGGATAGCACTTCTTCCACCCTGTGGGAGAAGTCTAGGACTAGAAGCCTGGGTCTTCATGGAAGGTCTCACAGTATAATTAATTGTGTGGATATTTGTCTTTGTTCCATTATCAAGTACCACTTGTGACATTCTGATGACCCAGTCTCCATCCTCTCTGTCTGCATCAGTAGGAGACAGAGTCTCCATCACCTGCAAGGCCAGTCAGGGTATTAGCGATAATTTACATTGGTATCAGCAGAAAACAGGGAAAGCTCCTACACTCTTGACTTACTGGGCAAAACTTTTGGTATCTGGGGTGCCATCCAGGTTCAGTGGGAGCCAATCTGGGACAGAGTTCACTCTCACAATCAGCAGCCTTCAGCCTGAAGACTTTGCAACTTACTACTGTCAACAGGGTTATAGTTACCCTCCCACAGTGGTACAAGCCATAACATAAACCTCCAAGGGAAGCAGAAGTGACAGGCTGGGCTGTCCCAGCTGCTTCTCCTTGTGGTTTCACCTGCTGACAATGCTTTGCAGCTACAGCCAGGCTCTGAAGTTCTGTTGAGGATTTGGTTGAGGTGGTCAGTGACAATCCTCCCCACCTTAACTGTATTTCTTCAATCTCAGCCTCACAGTCATCATCCAGAAAACGCTTCTGCTGTCATGAAAAGAACACAGATCTGTACTTCAGCGCATCTGGAATATGGTACCCAGGGGATATGATTTCCACTTGGAAGGCCTCACAAGAGAGGCATTTGCCCTCCCTTTGTTCCTCTTACACTGTTGCACCCATTTGCTTAGTGAATTACCTTCTTAAGTCTGAGATTCAAGGTTCAGCCTGACCTTGTCTTGACCCATCATGACTCCTCAGGTCCTTCCTTAAAATGAGGTTGTGCTGGGCATTGGTGGCTCATGGTTATAATCCTAGACACTAGGAAGCTGAGATCTGAGGATCTGGTTCAAAGCCAGCCTGGCCAGAAAGCTGTGAGACTCTTATCTCCATGTAAATACCAGAAGACCAGAAGGGTGGCTGTGACTTAATGTGCTAGAATGCTAACCATGAGCAAAAGAGCTCAAGGACAGTGCCCAGGCCCTGAGTTCAAGGCCTATGACTGACAACAATAGGGATTTTAGTAAAGTCCTGAGGACATTATTGCTCTGGATCATTAGCAAAGACAGAGAGATGAACAATGAAATTATATAATATGCTGGAAAATTTAGAAACTGGAGATCATGTTGAATGATATGTCAGGATTCCAAAGCTAAATATTCCATGGTCCCACTCATTTGTGGTATGTAGAAT
>NW_012267493.1:239478-239961 GCF_000151885.1 Dipodomys ordii | reverse complement strand
AAACTGACTTAAGAAACCAATCAAGCCACAGGACCTCAAGCTGACCAGAGACTCCAACAAGAAGCTGGTTACAGACAAAAGGGAGATACAGGATACTCCCCACCCCTCCCCCCAAAAAAAAAATCAAAGAATTTTTTCTTTTTTTTTCTTCTTCTTTTCCTTTTTTTTTCTTTTTTTTCTTTTCTCTCATTTTTTTTGGTACCTTATACATATAAATATTTTTTCCTTTTCTAAAAATCTTATTAATTTTTGCCTTTTTTGAAAAATAATGGTTTTCCAGTAACTTTTTTTTCCTCTTTTAATTTTATTTTATGAATACGTGAATGTGCGGTTTCCTTCCTTTTCTTGTCTTCTCTCTCTTTTTCTTTCTTTCTTAACTATCTTTTTGTTTTTTGTCTAGCTATACTGAACTTCTGATCTTTTTTTTTCCTCCCTTTACTATCCTGTTCACCTATTCTTTTTTTTTGACCTTCTTTATGTGAC
>NW_012267493.1:216131-227802 GCF_000151885.1 Dipodomys ordii | reverse complement strand
AATTGTAACCCCTCTGTACAGTATGTTCACAAATAAAATCAAATTAAATTAAAAAAAAAAGAAAGCAAAATGGGGAAAATGTCTAAAGAGCGATAGGTGAGGGAGTTAGGAAGGGACCAAAGGCACAAATAAATGAAAATGAATTATGTATAATATATAATATAACATGTATGCATACATACATATATTCATAATCCTATCTTCTCAGGAGGCTGAGATATGAGGATCATGATTTGAATCCACCCTGGTCAGGAATAAACTGATCTCCAATAAATTGCCCAGAAAAAAATCCAGAAATGATGTTATGATTTAATGAATGAAGTCAATTACATAAATAATAAAGTCAGTTATATAAAGTGAGAAAATAGTTTTTGGAGGGAAATGACAGTAGAAATACAAAGAAGGTAGTGAAATTTTTCAAAGTATACTGAATTTAGGTATAGAATTATCATTTAAATAAATCATCTCATGCTATTAATATTTGCAAATTAAAATTAATCCTTAGGTAAAAGAAATAAAGTGGCATAATTTTGCATTAAAATACTGAGATTCTCTTGCATAATTGTTTGAGAAGATTGCTTAACAACACAAAACCAAAACTCCAAATGGAAATCTTGCCTGTTGCTATATCACAAAGCTTCCACGAGATGCCAAAATCCACCAAGGAGAAAAAAATAACCCTGATCTTAGAGACCTTGGGAAAGCAGGGGTGATGCTTCCCTTTTGTCCTTAGGAGCTTCAGCCTGGGGAGCTGTATTCCAGTCTTTCCTGGAACACATGGCAACTGGGACCATGTTTATGGAAGGGGTCATGTCTCCTCATGTACAAGTTCCTATTTCATACTTCACTTTGAAAGTGTAATCGCACAAGACAAGGCTGACACTTCTACCAGGATTCTTGTAGTGAAATCATCAAGTACAGATCAGAAAGGTGAGGGAAGGAGGGGTGAAGACACACAACCCTGAAGGGAACATGTGCACACACCATATCCAATTGTGGGAGGGGAGAGGGGGCTGCACTGTCAATGCTATCCCCAGCAGGGGCCCAGAGTCCTCTGCACTGAGCAGGTCACTGCTTGTGCTCAAAAGAACAGATTGGGTCCTGGGCTTCATGATGCTCAGGCTAAGAGTGAGGAAGGGCCATTGTTCCCTAGAGTTCTTTTTCAGGATCAGAATTTGAAATGATGAGTTAGACAAATAAAGAATGTTTATCCACGTATAATTTGACACATATGAACAATAGACATATTACTTTGGCATTCTTTCATTTGTGAAGTGCTCCTATATGTTTTATTTAGTTGGTGGGTGTTTTTTTTTGTTTGATTTTTTTGTTGTTTGTTTGTATTTTTTTTCCAGTCCTGGGCTTGAACTCAGGATGTAGGTGAGGTGTTGTCTCTGAGATCTTTGTGCTCAAGGCTAGCATTCTACCACTTAAACCATAACATCACTTCTGGCTTTTTTCTGGGTAATTTATTGGAGATCAATTTATTCCTGACCAGGGTGGATTCAAACCATGATCCTCAGATCTCAGCCTCCTGAGAATCTAGGATTAGAGGAGTGAACTACCAGAGCCCCATGTCCTCTATGTTTGAATAAGGGCTGGAATTAAGAATCTGTCCTGAGGACCCTGCTGAATCTCCTCCTTATCCCAGTGCCTCATAAGCCAAGGGAAGAGCCCTGGAGCATCCTTCCCACAGACTCAGCCCTGCTCTGAAGTCTGGGTCTCTCAGACTTTCAGCTTGTCCCAGACCTCACTTACTTTCATGGCTCAGATTATAAACACGTTCCTTTCCTGAAGCTCTTCCTTCTTTCAGAAAGTTCCTTTAGTCTCTCCCATCTCCCTGTCCTCAACTTCATCTCTCAGCCAGTAATTCCATCCCTCACAGCCCAGAGCAATGTAAGCCTGCCAACAGCTCTGGTTGGGGGCCATTGTTTCAAACTCTTCCAAGTATTCCAGTACCTAAAGCCTTTGCAGAGTTGAAACTCATAAGACATATTTTCACAGTTGCTGAAGCCAGACCTGTATCATGGATCACGAGAATTCATGTGTTATTGCTAGAGCCTGTCTGCTTTTAACTCCACACAAGTAGATGTCTTTTGTCATTCTATTAATAATTTGCCAGGTAGCCTTTATAAGTTCAGAGCACCCAGCTGCCTTTTACTTGTTTTATTTAGTACCAGCTTTGTCCTACAGTGCATGGTAGAGAGAGCAATTCTCTTCCAGAAAAGACAGTGACAAAGATTGAGAGGACCATATGAGAAAAATAAAGGTTAAATTTAAGAGGAATGAGGGGAAGAGTATAGCTTTTGGTAGTAGGTTCATACATCATCATGAAAAGAAGGAAGAAGAGCATTGTAAAGTCCTTCCTGAAGCAGTTGTGGTAGCATGTGCTGCAGAGACCATTAATGTGTTAGGAGGAGAAAATGACCAAGTCAAGACTCAGATGCAGTTTATACACTAAATGGTAATGAAGAAGTCTCTGACTTGACAATGACTTATTTGTGGGCAATGTGACTTGGAACAACTGTTTTATCTCCTTGCACCCACAGCAGATGCTTCCATTTGTTTTTTGTTTGTTTGTTTTTTGGTCCAGTCATGGGGCCTGAACTCTGGGCCTGGGTGCTGTCCCTCAGGTCTTCAGCTCAAGGCTAGCACTGTACCACTTGAACTACACGCCACTTCCATTTTTTTTTTCTTTTCTGCTTATGTGGTGCTGAGGAATCAAACCCAGGGCCTCATGCATGCAAGGCAAGTGCTCTACTACTGAGCCCCCTTCCCATCCTGATGCTTCCATTTGTGATGCTAAGTTCCATGTGACTATTCTGCTCCTTTGTCCTCCAATGTGACATCCTGCACTATACAATGCAGTGTGTCACCACATGCTGATCTCCATGTTGTGTGGCCTGCGAACTTAACTCTAATTTCACTTCCTATTGCCAGCTGTGCTTGATTCCTCATGCTGAAGAGGTCCTCTCCAAAGTGTGTGGCTGCAGTTTGTCCTCACTCTGACCACAGAGCATTTTATTCTTTCTGTGTCTGTTTGGATCAAATGGCCTAAATGCATTCACTAAAAAAAAACTTTAGTATCAGGTACCACTGGCTCGTCCCTGTAGTCCTAGCTACTCAAGAAGCTGAGATCTGTTCAACGTAATTGGAAGTCAGCCTGGGCATGAAAATCTATGTGCTGCTTATCTCTAATTTACCACTAAAAAGCTGGAAGTGAAGCTATGGCTCATATTGTAGAAAACCAGCCTTGAACACAAAAGCTCAGGAAACTATCTAAACTCTGAGTTCAAACATCAGGCCAAGCACACAAAAAATTACTTACAACCTAAAATATATTGGTCTTGAAAGATAATGCAGGGTTAAGGAGAACAGTGAACTTGAAGTAGAGTTGAGCCATTGATTAAAGAACATATTAGATACAGAGAGGGGAGGGTGAGGGAGAGAGAGCAGCTTCCAGTAATTAAGATAGAAAACACAAATGTCATCCCAAACTTTAGTAAGTGTCATATTAAACAGAAATGCTTGACACTTACAAAGCTAGATATGGAGCCACATGCATTCCTAAGTATAAAGAGGAAATACCTTTTATGATCTGTCCTAGAGAGAGACAATAAATCAGAGAATTCAGAAGAGAAGGAAATGTGTCATCTGTATGGAGTGAACAGGACACCAATACAAACAGCCGAAGACATTATATACATGTCAAATTATACATTATATACATTTCACATATAATACTTTTCAAGAGTTTTATCTCTCATAAAACTTTTTGAACTCTATATATTTCTCAATCTGGATAATAATGATTATTATTAACTATATAATGTGGTTCTGGGAATTAACCTGTATGCTCTAGAATTCTGTGTCACAAAATTCACAGATACATAATGCAGGAAAAGTATAAAATTGACCTCCCTTAGGAATGTTTATCTCTCAGTGACTGGCTTACATTAACATAAACAGTAAAGAAAATACTAGCAAGTCTTGGACAATATGGGAATTTATTTTTCTCACAGGACAACATATTCTGTTCTCACATCACTAGAGAGAAACACGTTATCTACAAGAAAATCGGACATTTGTTGTCTTTAGGTCTGTACTTTGTCACTGAAATCTGCCAGATTGCAGTGATGCCCAGCCCTGCCCAACTCCTGCTAATTTGCATGTGCCCAGAGCTCAGCCCACTGAACTGAGAACATCATAATAGGTTGCTCACACCCTGTGCAGGAGAAGGTTCCACTCAGCACACAGCAAGGACATGAGGGCTCCTGCTCAGATCCTGGGGCTCTACAGTTTTGGCTCCAAGGTAAAGAAGGACAATGCTGGGGATTGTTCATCTCATGGTTTTTTTGTTTGTTTTTTTTTTTTGTGTGTTTTTTTTTTATTGTGAAAATACCATACAAAGGGGTTACAATTACATGGGTAAGGTGATGAGTACATTTCTTATCAAGCATTGTTGCCTCCTCCTTTGTTTCCCCTTCCCATCCCTTCCCATCTTCCCCCTACCCCAACCCCCCACCCCGCATCCCCCACCCCTACCTCTACTACAATGTTGTAAAGTTCCTTTTTTTGACATAACGTCTTATATATCTCTTTGTTTCAATGGGTCCACCTGTATCCCTATTTAAATGATTTGTTTTTTCCTTTCCCTCCACAAATTATACCAACATCAAATACAGTGAAAATAGGGGTTATACCGTGGGGGAGGACATACAAAGAAACAAAGAAATATAAATATGTTAGAAACAATAGCGAGAAAGAAAAACAGTCTGCTTCTTTCTGGAAGTACTTGGATAGCATAATTAATTAAATGCAAAATGTTTTCCATGTTTCCATTGTCAGGTGCAAGATGTGACGTCCAGTTAACCAGGTCCTCCCACTTATATGAATTTCTTGGAGAAAGAGTTGTCATCACTTGCGGGGCCAGTCAGCACATTAGCAATGAATTAAATTGTTATTAGCAGAGACCAGAGAATGCTACAAAGCTTCTGACCTATTTTGCAAATAGATTGGCCTCTGGGGTTCCATCAAGGTTCAATGGGAGTTGATCTGAAACAGAGTTCACAAACCATCAGCAGCCTGCAGCCTGAAGATATTGCCACTTTGTACTATGAACAAGATTATAGTAGACCTCCAACAGTGATACAAGCCATAACACAAACCTCACAGGGAAGCAGAAGTGAGAGACTGGGCTGTTCCAGCTGCTCTTCATGGTGCCTCCACCTGCTGACAGAGCTTCTCAGGTGGAGTCAGTCTTTTAAGGTCACTAGAAAGTATTGGGAGGAAGGCCCTGGAGGCATCTGCATACCCTAATTCTCTGTATTCCTTCTCATGTCAAGCAGCACATATCTGACATTGCCTCTTCTGACTTACGAAGAACACATATCTGTACTTATGTGTAGTCCAGGATATGCTGAAATTTGTAGTCATTCAATAAAGAAGAAGCCTTTCTAGGTATGTCAAAGTAAGCTTTCAAAAGCAGGGCAACATAGTTTTTACAAAAGATTTTTGAAAAACATTATAAAGAAAAAATTGTCATTAATTTTTTAAACAACTTGTGATTGACACATTATAATATATTTGAAGTACAGTAGGTTTTGGAATGTACACATATTGTCCAATCATCTAAACAATGTAACTAACAAATTAGTTCATCAACCTAAACATTTATCAATTTCGTGTTGTCAAAGGATTTTTACTTCACCAAGGAGATCTTTAAAAAACCATTTTCTAAACTAAAGGCAGATCCATATATACCACCTGCACCAGAATCTACTCCAAATGGATCCAAGACCTCAATATAAAAAGAGACATCTTGAAAATATTACGGGAAGGAATAGGAGAAACTCTAGGCCTCCTTAGCACAGGCCGAAATTTTCTTAATACAGACCCAGAAACACAATAAATCAAAGAAAATTTGGACAAAAGAGATTGCATGAAACTGCAGAGCTTCTGCATGGCAAAGGACATAGCAAGCAAGATCAATAGAAAGCTCACAGATTGGGAGAAGATCTTCACTAGCCATGCAATGAACAAGGGCCTCATATCTAAAATATACTTAGAATTCAAAAAATTAAATCCACCAACAATGTATCCTCAAAGAAACAACAGCCTAATTAATAAGTGGGCTAAAGACTTAAAGAGAGAATTCTCTGAAGAGGAAATAAGAATGGCCAATAGACACATGAAGAAATGCTCAACTTCTCTAGACATAAAAGAAATTCAAATCAAAACAACATTGAGATACCACCTCACCCCAGTTAAAATGGCTATAATCAAGAAATCTAATAACAACAGATGCTGGAGGGGATGTGGCCAAAAGGGAACCCTATTTCATTGTTGGTGGGAATGTAAATTTGTTCAACCACTTTGGAAAGCAGTATGGAGTTGCCTCAATATCCAAAGGATCACAAAGAAGGCCATACTACCAGAACAACTATGTATATTACAGCATTATTCACTATGGCTAAGCTATGGAAACAACACACATGCCCCTCAGTAGATGAATGGATTAAGAAAAAGAAATCTATGTCTCCATGAAAAATGGCATCACCCCATTTGTTAGGAAATGGAAAGACCTGGAAAATTTATATTAAGTGCTGTAAGTCAGACCCAAAGAATCATAGGTTATATGGTTTCCTTTATCTGCAATAACTAGTCTATGCCTAGGACAAGCAGAAGAGGTCAAAAGTTTTGTACATATGACCATATAAGCTGATGTTAAGTGAAATGAACTCCAAGATAGGGCCACAATTTTTTTTATATTTCTTGCAGTTCTTTTTAATGTACTTATAATGTACTATGTGATCTATTTTTATTTCTTTGTATGTTCTTCCCCCATAGTATTTGATTCTGGTGTTCTGCAAAATGTTTTTTTTTTAAATTTTAATTATACCCTTATTGTCTTTAAGTAGTTGTACAAAGTGGTTACCATTCAACAAATCAGTTTGTAAGTACAAGTACAGTTGTAAGTATGACACCCTTTCATCATTCTCCCCCATCCCTCCTAGGCCTTCCCTCAATACTCTTCTCAGAAACCTCACTCCATGTGTGAGTGACAGAGACACAAGAGAGGCCTTGAGCAAAGGGAAGGGAGGTGACCTGGCTGCACATTGAATACACTCTCAATGCACACACCAGAGTTTACTGGAAGAAGCAGGATGGACTTGTAGTGTAGAAACCTGACCCATCACTGGCATTTGTCATGCTATGTAGATAAAGGTAAGCCATTAGAGATTCAAACAATAAATTGGAAATGAAAAGTTTAAAAAAGATGAATGACATCAGTAACCAACCACCAAATGCTAAATAGACTTCAAAGTAGTTATTTTATGGATTATAAATGCTACACATGTTTAAACATAATTGAAGCTTCTCATCTTTGATCAAACACCTAAAAAGCAATATATGAAGAAAATAATAGAACAAATAAGGTCCCAATAACAATATGAAAGAGACCAAATGGGAATCTGAGAATAGAAAACACAATGACCTCACATGTTTGATTTCTTAGCTAACACATCCTGATCATCCAAAGAGACTTCTTAGATTTCCATCAGTGCAAACACCATCTTCAAAAATGAGTTCTCACATACTTAGGAATCCCTCTCATTGCTGCACCTGGTTACCCCAATGACATCTCAAATGCTAACCAATCCCTCTGTCACCAAGAGATTTAAGGTGCCACAGCTCCCTCTGGGGGTAAAAGCTTAAATACCTTCAGTTCTTTAGCTCTCTTACATTTCCATGAGCACTTGTAGACACAAACCTCTGATCTTACAGAACACTCATTTTGATGCAAAGGCAAGACAATGAACACATACTTCTCATGCTTTCCTATTTCCTGAGATTCCAGCCACCCCACCCCACCTGCTCCCCTTTCGCCACTCTCTCTAGCAACACTATTACTCAAGGGAAGTGGGTAGTGGGCATCTTGGAACACATTTTGTCTTTTCACCTCTTAGCATGATTAGAATGAGAGGAAGAAGAAACAAGTTAAAATTGAACATCTGTGGTTCATGAAATATATCCCGTGTGATCTCACTGAAGCCCATTTAACAAACTCATCCTCTGAATAAGGATATTAATTTTTCATTCCATCAGGTCCCTGTAACTGGAAATCAGCAAACACACAGATGAGTAACATGAACCAGATCCTGACTCTATTCAAAACAAACTTGGATCCCCTTGTAAGAGAGCCTCTTAGACCATTTTTAATATCTCTGTTAATGAAGAGAACCAATCTTCATTTTAAGTGATTTGTTCACAGGCAAAGGGAGAGAAAGTATGTTTGATATCGCTCTGATTCATAATGATACTTCCTTCAAAATGTAACTTACTTTCCTTCTTTAATCAAAACTCATGGCTTTGGTCATAGATGAAACAATGGACATATATGTTTGCTCTTCCAATGCATCTGTTATGCACTTCTGATTTGCCTGTTTGGGAAGACATTCCCTGGGCAGTGATTGTCTCCTGCATTTGTCCAAGTTGATCTTACCTGTCTTGACCTCATGGAAAGAAACATATCCTAGTGGTAGGTAGAAGCCTGTGCATGGCAAGGAGAATACACAGTCCTACAATTTGTTAACAACAAGGAAAATCCTTCTCCTAATTACAGAAGTAGGACACACGAGTACAGAGGTAGGAAAAAATTATATCTTGCTTTAACAAATGAACCCCTTGATTAACTTTTGTTTGAGCTTCCTCCTTGAATTACCTTTTGTTTCTCCTTTCTTCTATAAATAGAAATTTCTGCAACTGTCAGTGAAATCTTGCCAAATGATGAGCAAGTTCTAATGGAAGAATATATGTTATTTTACATCCTATTGTGTAGGAAAAAACATGATAAAATCACTGTCTTATCATTCTTAGTGACTGCTCAGCAGCCATGTTTCTGAATGTCTCTAAAACTAGATTCATGCAATTTTCCTCCAGGTTATATTCAGTAGTGCATGTATGTGAGCAAAGTCCTGAAGTGCCACTGTGTTCTTTTTATGGTGACTGTTAACAGACCCATGGTTTGAATCATCATTACTGTTGATATTCATTTCAATTCTAGACTAGGTTAAGGCTGCCAGATTTCTCTGCTATATAACAATTCTTTCCCTTTTGCAGTTTATGAAAATGTGTGGAGAAGTCTTTGATCATTTTAGAATATCCAATTTCTTATGAAAATATCATGGCGAATCCAAGGATTTACAATTGATTTAATAGTATATATTACTGTTTATATGGTATTCAATATCCCTTGAAATTGGCCAGTGGGCATCCCTTGCTAGCTGATTCTCTCCATCTTTCCTTTACCTGGCACACCAGGATTTTTTTTTTGGCACAAAATGGTCCAAAATTATCTTACATTTTTTTAGCTTTGAAAAGAAATCAATTATTTCCACAAGGGTCAATTGTTGCCTTTATTGGAGAAAGTTTACAGATACATTAGTGATGGTGCTATCTATTCATGGAACTAGAGCATCATTACTTCTAGACTGAAAATTATCCATCCACACATTCATTCAGCTAGTCTTATACATACATATATACATATATGTGTGAATTTATGGTGATTTCTCCACCTGCATGCACAGCAATAGGTTATTCTGAAATACATTCTTAGACAAGGCTCTCCTGTAGTTAGATTACAATTCTTTCCCTCAAGAGTAGTGCCATCAGCTCCATTGATCTCTCATGAATTTAGCCACATGATCAACTTTTTTGGATGATGAGAAACACCAGCTGTCACTGTCACTTACATGATCATAGCATACACCCCCCTCACATATTTGCTCATATATTACTGATATTGGCGTAACACTGCTGAGATGAGTCAACTTTGCATCCCATGCAGTAGTGACTTGTGGGCCCTGACAACTGCACAGGCCCAAATGGATGTCCTCGTGTCTCATTCCAACTCAGCACCTTCAATGCAGCCAGCAATGCTCTTCCTTCCCTGCATAGACAATCAGCTCTCCTCACTCTTGCTTCTAAGCCCCATGTTGCCTCCTCTCAATATGGATGACATCTCCATGAACTGCTGGCTCCTGGATTCTATTAAAAAATTCCAAAATGATCTTCCTTTCCATGGTTCTACTGGCTCTATTTGGGCCTAATATCTTTAACCCAGCTGTGAAACACAGTGTTCTTTTCATAACTAGAAGAGACCACCAAGTGAAAAGAACATATGTAGGTTTAGGCAACTCAGTAAGCTTCATCATAACCTGAGTTTATCTTTCTTTTCAAGGAGAACCTCTGATTCAAACACTGTAGCTTTAGTTAAGATGTTTAAAACCCAGAAGGATTATGAAGACCTCAATAATGGACATTATAATTTATACACACTCCTAGGATGGTGGAAAAGATTGATCAGGTTTGAAGAGAAGAAAATGTCTTGCTTTTATGTATTTGCTGCACAATTCACAAGTTTAACTATTTTTTAATCAATGTAATGGTTCCTTATTCTTATTTCATCTCTAAGTATTGCATTACAGGACAGCAGTGCTGACAAATTGCCACATAAAGATGATCAGTGAACCAGAGCAATTCCCAAAGTTTCTTCTCTGGATAATAAAGGCATGTGCCAAATGAGTGTTTTACAAACGTCTGTAAATTTCTGGAACTAACATTTTAATGGACAGGTCTAGTCTCAGATAAAAAATAAAAAGAAAAGAGATTTTTATCCTCAATGAGATCAGTGGTGTGCTCCACCCAAAGGAAAGAAATGTGCTGATTCTCTTCTGTGGCTACAGTACAGTCTGTTGCCCGACCTAAGTCTCCTGAGACTCCAAATGTGTAGACCTACTGAGATGGGGCAGCTGTAAAGTTGTGTTTAACCTTCCCCTTTGCCCTTGATCCCACTCCATTCCATTCAAGTGCCTGCCCTCTACTGTTGTTTTGGTGAAATTTGACTTCACCATTCTAAGGAATTATACTATTTGAGTGCTCCCTGGAATCTACCATATTCCAATGAATATATTTATATATATATTTGTACACCAACTAACCTATTTACTAGTAAATTTATAAGCTAAATCTGGCTTCCATATATAAAGGAAAACAGGCATCCTTTGTCCCATTCATTTTTCTTTAAATCTGCACTATAAGATTTTCTAATGCATCTCAACCAGGGCAAGCAAAAGGCAATGTGCTTCTGGGGTCACAGTAAGCCCTGTCAGGTTCACTGGTTTCCAGCTAGCTATGATTATGGAAGCACCATGCCTCACTCTTCCGTAAATGTCGTATTTCACTGGACACATGTGCTCTTCATGGAGATCTCAATACTGTAAAATGAGGAGTTCCAAAGATGATTTCAAATTTCAAAAGGCAACACTGGGAGGAAAGGAGGGAAGATGTGACACTGTTCAAAAGGAAATGTACTATTTACCTGACTCATGTAACTGTAAATCCTCCATATGTCACCTTTCCAATAAAATGTAAATAGAGGCAGGTAAAAAAATAGTGTTGTTTTAATGTTTTTCCTCAGCAGCAAGGGCAAAAATTTAGCAAACCTCACACTTGTAAGTATGTAACTGTGATTATATGGAAAGCATTGGTAAGAGTACTGTGTTCTCTGCTGGAGGAATATCAATACCAAATTTCAAACTCTACTACAAAGCCATAGTAATCAAAACAGCTTGGTACTGGCATAAGAACAGACCTCAGGACCAAT
>NW_012267493.1:208029-214526 GCF_000151885.1 Dipodomys ordii | reverse complement strand
AATGTACGCATTATCCTGCCCATGCAATTGTAACCCCTCTGTACAGTATGTTCACAAATAAAATAAAATTAAATTAAAAAAATCAAAAAAAAAAGAGTACTGTGTTCTGTGAGCACCCTCAGAACAAAGCGTGAGATTCTCCCTCAAAAATGTGCTAGAGTCAAAGTGCTGGAATGTGGTCATTTACCAAGATTGTTTGAATTCCTGAATACAAAATTCAGTCCCAAAAAAGAAAGACAATAGCATCAAAATTGGTACTGATGATGGTCAATATGCTTTAAGTAGCTGTATGTGTGCCCACACACTTTGCATCACAGATATTCTTTTTGGACAATTACATGTTATTTAATAAATCAGAATGCTATTTGTAATTAAGTTTTATAGAAAAAAATTGAGAACAGAAATGTGAAGGTGTCCAATGATGTTAATCAGTATCATCTGGTTTTGAGCTGTTACTCACAAGTGCCTCTGAGACCACTCACTGTGCACAGAGTACTTTCTGACACTGTCCAGTCAGACAATGATTGCGCGAATTCTGATTATCACTTGCAGGCTGGTAGTCCGATTACACCATTAATAACACTGCCTCCATCTTTATCCTTAATCACTCTCCTCCGTGCTCTTTCTGCAACTCAGGATCATATCCCAGATAGGCTTCTCTGAGACCACGAATGAAGGATTTATTGTCAGAGAGTCTTGAAGGACCAGGGGATTCCTGTTTTCCGTAATGCAGGATTCAGTTCCAGAGTCTTAAATTGTACTTGGAAAAAGAAAAAAGATAACACGAATATTGTTATTTTGTGTGTAGTGTCAGTCCTGGGACTTGAACTCAGGGCTTGGACACTGTCCCTAAGTTTTTTGTTCTGAGTTAAAATTCTACCATTTGATCGATAGCTCCACTTTCAGATTTTTTTTGGTGCTTAATTGAATATAAGAGTCTTACAGCCTGTCTTGCCTAAATGATCTTTAAATTGTGATCCTCAGATCTTAGCCTAAGTAGCTAGGATTACAGGTGTGAGCTACCCATGCCAGGCTAATTACAGTTTTTAATACCTATAAGAATGAGACAAGGCCACCCTGTTAAAGGTGTTAGAACATCTTCAGTCTGTACTCAACAAGTGCTGTTTGAGTTTTTAAAGGGAAACTATTTCAAGAAGAAATGTTAAAAGTACAACACAAAGTAGATTTTCCCTGAACCATCTGAAGCAAATTGAAGAAGAAACATACTCTCTTGTGTATTTCTGTTTATTTGCAATAAATACAAAATCAGCATTCGTACCCCAGGAAGATAACCTTAATATACAAGTCTAATTCTTTCTTAGGCTCATGTCAAATACTGACAATTATCCCCCATTGTCTTTTGTCACATAATAGTTCAGTCTAGGTCAGATTTTCTTTTGTTTTTAATTTAATTTTATTTTGTTTGTGAACATACTGTACAGAGGGGTTACAATTACATGGGCAGGATAATGCGTATATTTCTTACCAAGCATTGCAGCCTCCTCCTTTGGTTTACCCTTCACATTCCTTCCCAGCCTCCCCCCTCCCCCCGAATCCCAATCCTTCTCCTTCCGCCCCTTCCCACCCTCCCGCACCGACGTTGTAACGCTCGTTTTGGACATGACAACTTGTACTTCTCATTGGTGACACAGGGCGACCTGTATCCGTACACAACTGGATTTTCCCGATCTCCTCCACGAGTTATACTGTACGTCGGATTTTCTTAGATCTGACTTTCCTCGATTTCCCTGGACATCTTGCGAGACTCTTCGGGATCTAGATCTCAACAGTCTTGAGGATTACAACCACTTATATTCCTGAATGTCCTTTGGTGTGGACTTGTGCACTTTCCATCAAGGTTAGACTCAAGAATCCATGCTTAGAGGAATGTACAGCAGTAATTCTGAGTTCTTCCCAGGATATCCACTTCAAAGTCCCTGTTTTCACTTAGTTCCATTCCTGATGATCTTCACTTCAATTCTATTCTAAGGTAATGGTTGTTTGATTTTTCTTAGCTACATTGTTATTTTTTCTTGGAAATTAAGTGTGCTCTGTGGAAAGTACTTGATGGCTTATAACCATCACATTCCTTGTTGAAATATACTTACGGATCCAAGTTTCTACAGCGCAATGTAAAATTATCTTTGTTACTTACTTGATAGGGAAAACACCACAAAGTTGGTCAATGAGCATAAAATACAGTTGGCTTCTCATCACATTTGACAATTTCCTCATTTTTCATTATTAAAATATTTTTATGGAATATATATATTTTTAATTGTGAAAATACCATAAGGAGGGGTTACAATTACATGGGCAATGTAATGATTACATTTCTTATTAACATTGTTGCCTCCTTTGTTTCCCCTTCCCATCTCCTCCCGACATCCCTCTCTTCCCTACCACCCCAACTTGGCCATAGTTGTAAAGATCATTTTTTGACATAACTTCTTGTACATTTCATTGTTGCAATGGGTCCAACTCTATCTCTATTTAAATGATTTGTGTTTTCCCTTCCCCTCCACAAATTATACCAACCTCAAACACAGCGAAAGCAGGTGTTATACCGTGGGGGAGGGACATACAAAGCAACAAAGAAATCATCTTATAAATATGTTAGAAATAGTCGAAAGAAATAAAAAAAAAACATTTGAATCCTGATCTTGGGGTTCATTTCACCTAACATCAAATTATCTGACCGTTTCTGCTTGTCTCAGACATATACTAGTTATTGCAATATTATTTATTTATTTTTGTCAGTCCCAGGACTTGAATTCAGGGCCTAGGCACTGTGCCTGAGCTTCTTTTGCTCAAGTCTAGCACTCTACTATGTGAGTCACAGCACCACTTCCAGCTTTTTCTGTTTATCTGTTACTGAGAAATCAAACCTGGGGCTTCATGCATGGTAAGTGAACACTATCACTAAGCCAGATTCTCAGGCCTCATTTGAGTTTGTGTCATAAAAAGGATGTTGAACTTTGTCAAATGCTTTTCTGGATAAGTTAAAGTAATCATGCTATTTTTTAAACCTTGATTCTGTTTAAGTCCTGCATTATGTTTGATTTCTATATGGTGAGAATTTCTTTTTTTCAGGATAGAGACCCATATGTTTGATCATGTTTTATGATCTTTTAATGTGAAGTTCAATTTGATTTGCAAATATTTTATTGAGAATTATTGTTCCTAAGTTCACCAAAAAGATTGGTCTATAATTCTTTTTCTGTTGTTGGAATTCTCTTTTGGGAATAAGTGTAATACTTGTTCCATAATATCAGTTGAGTAACATCCCTTCCATTTCTATTTATCTAAAAACTATGAGGATTATAGGTGTTAGTTATTTTATAGTAATAAAATTTCACAATAAAAACAATTACAAAAATAAAATAAAATGACCAAACTTAAACTTTTAAATAAATATCTAGAAAATAAATAAGAATGACTCAGTACTTAATGAAAAGGCATCTTTATTCAAGAAAACTGTAAAACATGCCTGGAAAGGGTTGAAGAATTAGGGTGCAGACAAACAGAAGCAGGAATCATGAAGGCATGTCCCTCTCTAGGGAACACTTATAAGATCTCTCTTGCCTTTCTTTTTATTATTTATTTATTTTAATTGTGAAAATACTGTACAGAGGGGTTACAATCACATGGGCAAGATGAGAACATTTCCTCTTCTGTTTTCCCTTACCATCCCTTTTCTCTCCAACTCCTTCCTCTCTCCCCCCCCCCCCAGCAAAGTTGTAAAGTTCATTTTCAACATAGTGTCATGTACATCTTATTGTTACAATGGTCATCCTGTATCCTTGTTTCAGCATTTTGTCATTTCCCTTCCCCTCCTCAAATTAGAAATAGGTATATACAAGATGCAGGACACTTTGTAAAACTTCTTAATCATCCATCTTTCCCAACACACCCTTTCCCTCCTTTATCATAATTTTGGGTTATGCATTAAATTTGCCATTTAGCCCAGCAGTTTGTGTACAATGCATCTTAATCTGTGTTGTCACTTCAACAGCATCACCACTTTTGACACATTCCTCTTATATTTCTCAATTATGTGGTATATAAAATTAATACTTGCCTGTATTCTACCCCTTCTCTCTTCATTCCCTCCACTTGGCCTCACCTGCTCCTATTACTACTACCCATTTCCTGGTATTTATTTTGTTGGACTTTGACTTTTTAAAGAACTTTGAAGTGTTTTCTTTTAAAGAATTATTCTATTTGCACTCTCTATCATAGAGTCTATCACACTTCAGTTAATTCATTTGTAACCCCTTGCTCACCCACTGCTTACCCTCTGGTTTTTAGAAAGTTATAGGCACATTGTAGCTACCACAAATGAAGGAAATAATGGAATCTATATTTCTCTGCGTTTAGTTTAAGGACAGTCATGATTATAGCCAGGAGGGATCCATTTGAATAATCCAGTCTCAAGATTATTAATCAAATCTTCTTTCTTTCCCATCAACACCCACAGGTACTACAAATTAGAATATAACTATTTCTTGGGAGACCATTGTTGAACCTACCATAATGATCCAGCAAGAATTAGCTGTTTTGTACAATCCTAAACATAACTAGCTATGGAAAATTGTGGGTTGTTTTTGAAGTGTAAAATAAAGTGCTTTGCATTGTTAGTACTTTCCAAAAATAGAGAGACTTCCTTGGATTTGTGAGAGGATAGTAAACTGCATTTTTTTTCCAGTCCTGGGGAATGAACTCAAGGTGTGGGCACTGTCCCTGAGCCTTTTTGTGATCAAGGCTAGAACTCTACCACTTGCACTACTGTGCCACATCTGGCCTTTTGAGTATTTTATTAGAGATAAGAGTCTCCTTGTCTTTTCTGCCTGGGCTGACTTTGAACCAAAACCCTCAGTTCTCAGCCTCCTGGGTAGTTAGGATTACAGGCACGAGCCACTGGTACCTGACATAAACTGGATTTTAACTATGCCATCCCAATACAATACTTGTGACATTCCAAAGTGCTAGGCAGAAACACATTTTTCAAAAATGATTCTATAAATAATTGTTAGAATAAATTACACTTTGCCAGAAAATCATGCAGACATCCAGTTACAGAGAACAAAGAAAAGTTTATTGCCTGCCAGGAAAGGAGCCGCAAGACCCCTTCCCACAAGGGAGAAGTGAGAAGAAGCACCGGCTATTGGCTGAGGTGACCTATATAACCTAGGAGGTTTAGGAGGCACTAGAAGGGGCTAGGAGGAGACCCTGGCGTGGATGTGTGGGCCAGGGGCTTCATCATGGCAGACTAGGATTTATGGCTGCTGTCCAAATAATAGATAGATAAGAGGTCCTGCAACTGCCCGGACCTGAAGGTCATGCCTTATATGGTGGGAGCCGCCCCAGAGAAGTGCCATCCCAAGATAAAGGGGGTTGGAGGCTGATTACTTACTGCATTTACTAAATGGGCCTATTGTTGCCTAGGAAGGGAGCATGCTAAGCTGTGGAGAGGGGAAGAAGTGTACTAAGTTATGGGAAAGGAGCTCATTTCACTAACAGGAATCATATAAAGGGACTACCTATCTAGGATGGCTTTGAACTGCGATCCTGAGATCTCAGCCTCTTAAGTAGCTAGAGTGATAATCCAGCTCATTTTTATCAAGATTGCTTTGGTTATGGAAAGTTTTTTGTGGTACCATTTGTATATTCTATTTTTGTTTACTACTTCTATGAATAGTGCCACTAGAAATTTAAAAGATTGAGTTGAATCTATGCATTGCTTCGTATTGTATAGACATTTTAAGCAATTTTTGTTAAGTTCATTACATAGACTATACTTTCATTCCTTTTCTTTGAATTATTTAATGTCATAGTTTTAAATGCACAAATCCCATCCTATTAAATACCTTTTTTTTTTTTTTGGTGTTAGTCCTGGGTTTAACTCAACGCTTGCCCACTGTCAAGGCTAGCCATCTACCACTTGAACCATAGCTCCACTCCCAGGCTTTATTTTTGTCTAATGGAGGTAACAGTCTGACAGACATTCCTAACCAGACTGGCTTCAAACAGTGAAGCCATGACAACAAGATTCTCAGATCTCTAGCTTAAATGCTATTTTTTAATTAAACTAGCTTTAATTAAAAAAAATTCAACTTACAATTTTCAATTCATCTGCACCAAGACTTTTTAAAGTTTATTCATGCAAACTGTATCAAAATTTAAAGTTTATTTGGTATTACTACAGATTAAGGTATTGGTGCAGCTGATTTCCATGAAACTCACTCCAAACACAGGACAATTATGGGGTAAAAAACTCAATAATTAACAGGAATTGGATGAAATCTTACTAAAGGGCAAGAAAAAAGTCTGAATAGCCTGATAAATATACTATTAATAATCAACCGAAGCAAAAACATGTGAAAAAATTCCACTGTGGGGGCTGGGAAGGTGGCTCAGTGGTAGAGCGCTTGCCTTGCATGCATGAGGCCCTGGGTTCGATTCCTCAGCACCACATAAGCAAAAAGAAAAAAGCT
>NW_012267493.1:206292-207979 GCF_000151885.1 Dipodomys ordii | reverse complement strand
ATAAGCAAAAAGAAAAAAGCTGGAAGTGGTGCTGTGGCTCAAGTGGTAGAGTGCTAGCCTTGAGCTGAAGAGCTGAGGGACAGCACCCAAGCCCAGAGTTCAGGCCCCATGACTGGATCCCCGCCCAAAAAAAGAATTCCACTGTGTATATTACAAAAATATGCAAGGATGACAAATATGCCTGAAAAATGCTCCAGGGGAATGATGCATTAAACCAAAAGGTATTGTTATAAGCCTATTAGAATGGCCCAAATCCAGAGCATTCATTCCACCAAATGCTGAAGGACATGAACAGAAACTCATTCATTTCTGGTGAGAATGCAATTGTACAGGTACAGTGGAAGTAAGGAACATAATGGCAAGGTCATATGGTGAAAATGTTTGGTTAGAAATCATGTTCCTTACTATTTACACAGAAGAGCTAGAAACTCATGTCTAAAATGAAATTACAATGTGGGCATTCACAACAGCTTTATCCATACTTGTCTAAACGTGGAAAGAAGACGTCCTTCAGTAACTAACTGAATGAATAAGCTGTGGCACATCCAATATAGTAATCTGTGCTAAAATATAAATGAGTATCCAGCAATAGACATGGAGGAAATTTAAGCAATCACTTGTTAAAAGAAACCAATCAGAATAATACATATGTATGCACTATTTTTAAATGTATGTACCCTTTCCAATTACATGGCATAAAAAGGCAAAGCCATGGAGACAGTAGAAAGGTCAGTAGTTATCAGGGGCAAAGGGACAGAGTGGAGCAATGAGAAAGCAGGATAAAGAGATCGATTGATGCTATCATGATAGATTCATGGTGATGTTCATCCCATGAATGTGAATAAATTTATACCAAGAGTGATCCCTGATAGAAACTGTGGGGGATACTTCAGGTGATAATGAATTGTCATGTGTAACAATGTACTACTCAGAGGATAGTGATAGTGTGGCAGGGTACATAGGAAATCTCTGTATCTTCTACTTAATATCTTTTTGCTATGAAATATAAAACCTCAAAAAACCCTATTGATGAAAAAATACAACTACCCAAACATTTGCATGCTTTTGTTCAAAATATGTTAATGTGAAAGAATAAGTTTATAGCCAAAAGTCATTTTTAAAGTTGGTTTATCTCCAAGTGTATGAGCGTTTTATTACTTTTATTATAAATGCCCTTTAACGTATGTTTTCTCATTTATTATTATGGATAGATCCGAAGTGAAATGAAAAACAGCTTCTTGACACGCTTACAGATTTTAAAGTTGTTCAAGTGGGTGGAAGAAATGAGTGCTGCAAAGCTTTATGAACATAGATAGAATTGCTTTATTCTAAAATGACATAAATAAGCCTCTTCAAAAGGTTGATCAAGTATATCATGTAAATTTCTATGTCAGCTTTTGGAAGTTGACAATTTTTGGACCTTAGGCATAAATACATTGCCCTACAAAACTTAAGCCAATGATTTTACTGGAAACTTCACAGATTTCTAAAACTGCCTTCTGAGAGTTACCATGGTATTCTTTAAGTAAGTGTGTTTGTGTGTTTACACGCATGCACATGCGTGCATGTTATTTCAAACTGTAAAAGTCTTTTTTTGGTGTGGGTCATGGGGCTTGAACTCTGGGCCTCAGTGCTGTCCCTCAGCTCTTCAGCTCAAGGCTAGTGCTCTACCACTTGAGCCACAGTG
>NW_012267493.1:200556-205444 GCF_000151885.1 Dipodomys ordii | reverse complement strand
AAGTGAGTTGTATTATAAATTGCTTTGTTAAATGGTAACTCATATGTACAACTGGAGATAATAAAAAATGAGTTCAAGGATCAGAAAGACATTTAAGCTTATTTCTATCTACCACTTCTGTACAGCAGATCTTTTGCTACACCATCTTTCTGATCCTTGAACTCTCTCAACTTAAGTCATTTTCTCATTTTAGTGAAACTTTGTGTGTTATTACTGTTCCCTGACTTTCAGAGTATTAGGATAAAGTCAGGGAGTAACAATAAGATACAGAGTATTAGGATAAACTGTTTCATCTAAACTACAAGGACACATTTGTAGCTCCACCAAGCAAGTATTTCATTCTGATTTAGGCATTTACATTAAGCTCTTTTACGATAGAGACTAACCTCTTAATTGTCTCCTTGCACCATAGTGCCCAGGGAAAGTTTGAAATTAACATTTGAACTAAAGTGTTCTTTGTTTCTCTGTTAAAAAGGCAAACAACAAGAAAATATGATAATACCATAGAGGACTGAGTAAATATTTTTTTTATTATTATTTTATTTTATTTGTGAACATACTGTACAGAGGAGTTACAATTACATGGGCAGGATAATGCGTACATTTCTTAACAAGCATTGCAGCCTCCTCCTTTGGTTTACCCTTCACATCCCTTCCCAGCCTCCCCCCTCCCCCCCAATCCCAATCCTTCTCCTTCCCCCCCTTCCCCCCCTGTACTTCTCATTGTTGCAACTGGTCCACCTGTATCCTTAAACAACTGGTTTTCCCCATCTCCTCCTCAAGTTATACTGACATCAAATATAGTGAAAGCAGGGGTTATACTGTGGGGGAGGGACATACAAAGCACAAATAGATAATCTTATAAATGCGTTAGAAACACATGCATGAAAGAAAAAAAACTAAAATACATCATCTAAGGGTTCATTTTCCTGACATCACATTATCTGACCTTTTCCGCTTGACTCATATACTAGATATTGCATATAAGGGAAACCATGGGACCTATGTTTCTTTGGGCCTGGCTTACTTCACTTAATAGAATTTTTTCCAAGTTTTTCCATTTCCTAACAAATGGGGCAATGTCATTCTTTCTGATGGAGGCATAGAATTCCATTGTGTATATATACCACATTTTCTTGATCCATTCATCTACTGAGGGGGATCTGGGTTGGTTCCATATCTTAGCTATGGTAATGCTGCAATAAACATAGTTGTGCTGGTAGCTTTAGTGTGGTCTTGTTTGTAAGCATTTGGGTAAATGCCCAAAAGTGGATTGCTAGGTCATAGGGGAGTTCTATGTGAAGTCTTTTGAGGAACCTCCATACTGCTTTCCAAAGTGGTTGCTGAGTAAATAATTTAATGTAAGCTGTGAGAGAATTTGTACTATTATATAATAAAATGCTTAAGACCCCACCTCGATGAGGTCCTAAGATGGCACTGGCTGTGGTAGTTGGCACAGAGAAGCCAAGCTAAGAAAGATGATTTTTGGGCTCCAAGTTGTCAGCAAGGAAGTTGTGGGCCTCCCTGCCAAGCTCTCTGAGGAAGAGCTGCCGCTCATATTGGTTTCTGGGGGCCTGTCCACCACTGCTTGGGTCTCCTTTATAGCAGACAACAGATGTGAAGCGTGGACAGGAAAGGCACTCTTGCTGAGCTGCAAAAACTAGCTTCTGAAGAGAAAGTTGGTTACAACTGGGTACAACAAATAAACCTTGCAACCAAACCCTAGAGCTGGTATAGCGTAGCATGTGGCCTATGTAAGAAAAAGCTTGATTTTTCTCTGAAAAAGATTTTTATTAAACAGCAAAGCAAAAATCAACACAATTTTAAATATTTGTAAAATTAGGTCACAAAAGGGATGCAAAATGTTTGCAGTATGTCTATTAAAGTAATTCATCAAATCTTATACTAACACATAAGATTTTCCCATGATTAAAGTAGTTCAAATCTAATAACCATAGCTATATTAGTGGATCTCTTTACCTAGTATAATATCTTGATATTACCTCATATTGATTTTTACCAAATGGAATGTATGAACTAAATTTTTAAAAATTGTTAAAAGAATGACTAAATTTCTACAAACCAATTAGTTGAATTTACAGAAAGAGTGAGATAAAAATACTGAGCTTACCAATTATACATATAAAATTCTCTTATTCATGATTCTAATACTAGTACAATCGTCAAGGAATTTGGTAACAGTTATTTGACTCGGTACAACAAATAAACCTTGCAACCAAACCCTAGAGCTGGTAGAACATAGCATGTGGCATATGTAAGATCATTCAAACTTAACCCATTTTCATATATTTATATATATTCCCCAAAAGTCTGTTCTGTGCCAGAGACAATACAAATCTGGAGTGAAAACATTTGGACTAGGTTGCTACTTTTATCAATATTTTACCTATTTCTATTTATTCCTCCAAGATTTTCTACTTCTAATTGATACATAGCCAAAATTCTTATCTTTTCAGATACCAAGTGGGTTATTTGGTGCAAAAGCAAGTTGGTTTTTTTTTGTTTTTATACAAATCTCAATTTAATAATTTTGTTTCAAATTAAAATCCTCTTTATAGCCCAAATCTGTTTTCAAATGATTAAAGAGAAACCATCAGTCCTATCTTATTACTAGCACAACTGACAAACTTTAGCCAAGGTTTTGGTTAACTTCAGGACTTACAGATCAGGTTACTGTTGGGTGATTACTACTCAAAGTACTTTTACAACTGTGAAACTATCTTGACGTAGGAGAAGGGAAATAGGTAGGATGAGGCAGATGGAGGAGAGGGGCACACAATGGCAGACAGATACCTACATAAAGCTGTGCATTCAGTACATGATTTTGGTCACATTTTCACAACGTGGTTTTCTTGTATATCTTACTAAGCAAGCATGTAGTAAAAGACATTGCTAAGCCTATATATCAAAGCAAATTCAATAAGACATTATAATTAGAATTGCATATATTGTAACTTGAAGATTAAAGTCTCTAAAGACATCTGCACATTTTCTTAGACTAACATAATATACAGACTAATGGAAGTCTCCTGTTAAGTAGTTAATTTTGTCTATATTTGACGTTGTTTTCATAAATATTCAATCAAGCCACAAAGGTACTGTAACTTTTGGGATCTACCCAAGTTTTAAAGGGGGGAGAGAGGGAGAAAGAGAGGGAGGGTGAAGGAATGGCGAGAGGGAAAGGGAGAAAGAGAAGCAGCAATTCCATAAATGAACTCAATCCCTTAATTTCTTTTGCTTTTTGTGTCAGTTTGTAAAACACTAGAAGCAGACATGAGGTTTTCTATATATTGTTAAGAACTTGGTTTTCTGATTTTAGCTTCAGGTTTTCTTCCTTAACTGCATCTACTCTTGCTGAGAAATCTTTAAGCGTGTGTTGAAGTTAGAACGCTTTATTAATGAGTCATGTTTTGTTCCTTCAGTTCCACCTGATTTTCCACATCAACTGCATCCATGTCAGTACCCTCCTGGGCACTGAACTGCGCCTTACACAGAAAAATCATGATGAATGGTCGTCAGAGGCACCAGGAGAGGTGGGATCCGGAGATCATGCCCTGGGCCAGGACTTCAGCACCCACTGACTGAGAAAGTTATTTGTGAAAGCCAACATGGCCACAGGAGGAGGTCCTTTTGACCACTTCAATCCATGTTGTTAAGTCCATCGTCAACATACTCACTGCTCCAGTTGGGTAAATCCTGATCGTTCATACTTTTGTCAAAAGAAGAAGGCAAATAGAATTCTTTTCATCAGAAAAGAATAAGTTTGGTGTAGGCTTGTTCAAGTTCCTGACTATATTACCAAATCCAAGACATTGTGGGGAAAAATGCAAGATCTGTTAATGTTGAGCATTTACTAATCTACTAGATCAGCTTAAAGAACAAGAAAAATCATAGGTGAAATCATGTCCATGATGCCACATGCTGGAACTGGCGGCTGCTCCATGCTGCTCCCGCACCACTGCCTGAACACCAAGAGCAGTAGAAACCCCTTGTACTTCCAGGTACATTGTCAACTGCAGTGCTGACCAAAGCTTTTTACAATCTCTCCCACCTCTTCCCCAACACACACCTCTATAGAGTCCACATTTTTCTTGGTCTCCATCTCTACAAAGACTTTTATATTTTTTATTGTAAAGATAATGTACAGAGGTGTTACAATTATGTAAGTTAAATGAGTACATGTCCTATCAAGCATTGTTACCCCTTCCTTTGTTTTCCCCTACTATCCTTTCTTTCCTCCCCAATCCTCCCTCACCCCTCTCCAACTATCCTTTCCCTCCTCCCCAAATCTTCCCTCCCCCCTCTCCAATGTTGTAACATTCATTTTCAACATAGTGTCTTGTACAACTCATTGTTACAGTGGGTCAACCTGTATCTTTATTTTAGCATTTTGTTATTTCCCATCCCCTCCCCAAATTAGAAGAATATATATACAAGATTCAGGGTATCAGAATCAAATACAGTGAAAACTGGGATTATACCATGGGGGAAGAATATACAATGTACTAAATGATTTTTCTGTTTCTAAGTACATTAAAAACTGTATCAAGAAAGATAAAACCATTTGTGTCCCTATCTTGGGATTCATTTTGCTTAGCATCAGGTTATATGATCACATGTACATAGCTTTTGACCTCCTCTACTTGTCCTAGACACATTATTTATTGCAGATAAACAAACATAGGTCCCATGGTTTCCCTTAAGTCTGGCTTACTTCACTTAATTTTTTCCAAGTCTTTCCATTTCCTAACAAATGAGGCAATGTCATTCTTTCTGACGGAGGCATAGAATTCCACTGTACATATATACCATTTTTTTCTTGAACCATTCATCTACTGAGGGGCATCTGGCTTGGTTCCATATCTTA
>NW_012267493.1:200021-200506 GCF_000151885.1 Dipodomys ordii | reverse complement strand
TGTGGTTCTCAGACATTTAGACAGAAATGTCAAGTAAAACAGACACAGACAGGTGGCCAAACAAATGATCAGACAGCACCAGAAGGCACCTCCAAAAGACAGAGACAGAACAAATAAGACAACCCAATTGAGGCCAGAGTCCAGGTTAAGAACCCTAATCTGCCTCCACTACGGAGAGAGGCATCCCAATCTCCTCCGGGGCTGGGAGTTCTGCTGCATCCTGCTTCCCTTCTGACCCTTCCACTACACCTGGCCAGGCTTTTCAACTTAACTCTAGAGGTTTTTGTGTTCTAAGTTCCTGCTAAGAACTTCTCTCCGCAGCCATCCCCTAGGGAGTGGCTCTTCTGGACACCAGTCCCAAGTCCCTGAGCCTGTCAAGGCTTGGGGTCCGGATCTCACTGGGGCCTACATTTATTATATCCCGGATCCAAAAGAGACTCCATGAAACCCAGTTAAAGGAGTTAGGTACTTTGTTACCACCACAT
>NW_012267493.1:196247-198941 GCF_000151885.1 Dipodomys ordii | reverse complement strand
AAAACTTGATGACTTTTCTTGGGAGTTTAAAACAACTCATTTATGTTTTTACATGATGATGACAGGCAGAAACTTACTGGTAGAACAAACTCCAGAGTCCATTTCAGGGGTTCCACAGAGCAAGGGCACCTGGGGATGAGGAATGTCTCTCAGAGGCCTTCTACTAGGTGCACCCATGTGGCCTGTCCCATGACACTGGAGTCAGGTCATGTTCAGGCAAGAATAGGATCTCACTGGGGCCTCCAGATGAAGTTGACTGACCTCCTGGACCTGGACAAAGTCACAGACACTGACTAGTATCTTAAAAGATACTTCATTCAATTGACCAGCCAGGGCTAACTCTGTAGACTTTTCTTCCAAATAAACCTGTGCTAGTGTTTAAGCTACCTCTTTGCCTATCTTCTGTGGCTTTTAGGGGCCTAATAGATATGTATCTTCTTTTGCTTGTTCTCACTCCTCCAATGTTAAGATACTAAATGTAAACTTGAAGCTTATGGCACAAATACAGTACAAAGAACAGTGTTACTCAAAAAGTAATCCCCAAACCCAAACGTGTTAATATAGAACCTATTAGAAACTCAAAAATTCTCAGCAGCCCAAGCCCCATTGAATTTGAAGCTACATTTCAAACTCCCAAATACTTTATATGCACATTACTGTTCATAAAGTAATGCTATAGGCTGGATCTTAAGTGTCCACCTAATGCCTGTGTTTTAAAGACTCAGCCCTTAGCTTCTTGGAGATGGTGCAAATGAGAATGAAAGACCTAGTGGGAGGTCTTCTGGTTATTTAGGGTGTGTCATGGGAGGTCTTCTGGTTATGTAGGGTGTGTCCTTGAAGTGAGAAATAGGACCCCAGATTTTTCTTGACCATGAAGTGAATAGATTTCCTACACCTTACACCCATCATGTCATCCCCATCCTCCACATAGGAGGACTTAACACAGTAGGTCTGCCCAATTATAGATTGGAACCTCAAAATTTTTGAGCCAAAATAAGCCTTTCTAAGGTGACTATCAAGTATTTGTAATAGCAACACAAAATTAACTCCAGCCTAATTGTAGAGAAGTCCCCAAAATGTTTTCAAAATCTTGTATTCATGACATTACTGCTAAAGACAGATTACTTCCTGGTGTGTATGTATAACTTACATAATAGTTTCTCACCATGCCTCAATGGAACACCTTGAGAACATAACTACTTTGCAGATTGCTGACTAGCACACTGAGTGAAAATAGCATTTGACTACTTGCTCTGCCACTGCTCAGCTTTATTCCAGGAAAGACTGCAGAGTGAAAAGCAGATTGCAGATGGAGAAGCCCAATAAAATGAAAACTACCCTTGCTCACTAACAGGCAGGCTCACCACCAATGGGTGCCTATGTTTTCAGAATAAGTAATGGGATGCTTATGATTCAATGGTTAAACAAAATAATAATAAACACTTCAGATTTGAAAGCAGGCCCCTCATGGAAAAGAATGAAAACAGAAAAGTTTGAAGATAGGTGTATCCGAGTTAACATAATGCTTCTTTCATTCTAAGACTTTTTAACCTTGTTAGCACAGTCTTTAGTCTATTTTCTGTAAGTATTTTTGCTTACAATAACTTATGCAAACAATATAAAAGGCAAACAAGAACCCTCAGACTGGAGCAAAAACCAGCCAGATGGGGAAAGTGATGGAGATGAAGGTGAAAGTGATGGAGATGAAGATGATTGAAGTATGTTCCATGAAAGTGACCATAAAAAGGGGAAGAGTGATCAAATTCTGTTAAAAGTACACCTTGTATATACATGGAAGTAACAATAAAACCCCTTTGTATAATTAATATACAGTTTTAAATTGTGCTTTTCCAAAGCTATCCCAAATAAGGATGTTTTCTCCTATGTGACACCTGATATCCCAACTTGAAAGGAAACCAGCAAGGCATAATTTACTTCCACAGAAGAATCTGATACTGACGAAGCCAAGCAAGCATGCTGAGCAGGCAGTCCACCATGTCTCTCACTCATCAGAACTTTGGGATCATAAACTTTCTTGCTCAGATAAACTTTTGAACTAGGAAAAAACAGGATATCTGGTCAAGTTTGTCAGAAAAGCAGTCTTAGCTTCTTGTAAGATAGCAGCTATCCTTTAAACAGCAGTGTTTATATCAAGCACTTTGGTAGAAAAGATTCTAACTCCTACAGTCCTGCCTTGTTTTATCTTTTTTCAAACCTAGTCAGCTTTAACATACTTTCCCATTCATCAGTATCCAAAGGGAGAATATTTAAGAAATGGGTGTTTGTTTTGCCCTCATTCTTACAGCCACCAACAGAGGCATTGCTATGAAAACAAGTGCTAGAATCAAATTTGGACAGCACCATTCCTTTGTCTTCCAAATTATTGATCAACAAGCTAGTAAATGGTTCACCTTTTGCCAGCCTTCAATCTATGTAAGGCCTTTGTGCAGCACTGGTTTCTAATCACCACGGAGATAATTCCCTTTCCAGCCTATATACCTAGAGCTAGTCTTTCAATGCCATCCTACTAGTGGCACTTAGTTGTTCTGTTATTACCTTGATGGTATCTAGTATAATTACCAAGGCTCTGCTGATAATAAATCTAATCCAAATCAACTAATGGATCTAACCCAATCTACATTTTATAGGTATTACCAGTTTAAAGCTAGAAATCAAATAGCAGGTTTTGATTAG
>NW_012267493.1:193506-196197 GCF_000151885.1 Dipodomys ordii | reverse complement strand
TATAATCCCACCAACAATGTAGTAGGGTTCCCTTTTGGCCACATCCCCTCCAGCATCTGTTATTAGATTTCTTGATTCTAGTCATTCTAACTAGGGGGAGGTGGAATCTCAATGCTCTTTTGATTTGCATTTCTTTTATGGCTAGAGAAGTTCAACATTTCTTCATGTGTCTATTGGCCATTCTTATTTCTTCAGAGAACTCTAAGTCTTTAGCCTACTTGTTAATCAGGAAGTTGAGGATTTATTGTTGGAGGATTTAATCTTTTGAGCTCTAAGTATATTTTAGATAGGAGCCCCTTGTCCATTGTGTGGCTAGTGAAGATATTCTCCCAGTTGATGGGCTTTCTTTTGATCTTGCTAGCTATGTCCTTTGCCATGCAGAAGCTCTGCAGTTTCATGCAATAAAATTTGTCCAACCTTTCTTGGATTTGTTGTGTTTGTGAGTCTTTACTAAGAAAATTTTGGCCTGTGCCAAGGAGACCTAGAGTTCTCCTATTCTTGTAATGTTTTCAGGGTGTCTGCTTTGACTTCATACACCAGAATCAACTCCAAAATTGATCAAAGACTTCAGTGGTATATAAAGATGTAGCCTTATGTTTCCTACAGGCATTTAACCAATTTCGCCAGTACCATTTACTGAAGAGGCCATCTTTCTTCCATTCTATTTTTTAGCTCCCTTTTTGAAGATTAAGTGGCTATAGGTTTGTGGCTTCATTTCTGCATCTTCAGTTCTATTCATTGGTCCTCAGGTCTGTTCTTTTGCCAATACCTAGCTGTTTTGATTACTATGGTTTTGTAGTAGTTTGAAATTTGGTATTCTTTCTGTTAAGAATTGTTTTTGCTATTTGGGGTCTTTTCTTGTTCCATATGAATTTTGGGGTTGCTTCTTCTATTTCATTGAAGAATCAGATTAGGATATTGATAGGTATTGCATTGAATTTTTAGATAGCCTTTGGCAGTATTGCCATCTACAAAGGCTTCTTACTTCTAACCTACCTACTCAGTTTGAGATTTTTATTTCCCAATTCTGATACCTGCCTTGTCTCAGAAAAGATGTTCAACCTCCGGATCCAAATCGCAGTTGCTTTTTGATGTCAAGTTTTGGAGCCAGTTTTAAGAAATACGCTGAAGATAGTTTGTACATATGGTTACCACAGTTTCCATCAACTGAAGGAAATGCCAAAGGAGATAAAGCACAAGAACAAAAGAAACTATGATTACTCAGAACTTGTACCTTACAGAAACACTTTCACAAATACACTAGCTTATAAAGAGGCCCACAGTTCATCTGTATTCTCAGAACTTTTAAGAAATGCTACTTCAAAGGAATGCAAATAGCTTCCCATGGTCTGTAGTAAGGAAAATTTCAGAAAATTAGTTAACATTTTCTTAATGTTGTAAATACAAAGCAAACAAATTTATAATGCATGTATCTGCTAGCATAAATCAGTGTAAGAATATAAAGAATGTAAAACAAGAGTTGAACCAAGAGTTGATTTTAGAAAAAGGAAATCTGTGTTTTTGTATTAAAAAATGTCTTTCTAAACTAAAGTTAGATCTTTGTATAGAACTCTGCAACCAGAATCAACTCCAAATGGATCAAAGACTTTGAGGTAAAAGTAGATATCTGGAAAATATTACAGGGAGGAATCGGGCAAACACAAGGGCTCCTTGACATGGGTCAAAACTTCCTTAATAAAGGCCTGGAATCACAACACATCAAAGAAAGATTGGGTAAATTGGACTGCATTAAATTGCAGAGCTTCTGCACAGCAAAGGACACAGCAAGATAAACAGAAAGCCCATAGACTGGAAGAAGTTCTTCACTAGGCATATTCTAAGGTAAAGCATCCTAAAAGCCACATTTAGGTAGATGGAATATTGGAGTCTTTATTACACAGTTAGCAGGCTGCTGGCCACCCATTTTTACAAAGGCCTGAAGTTCCCAAATACACAAAACACCATTAGGAAACAGGCCAGAGAGGAAAGAAAGAACAAAAACAATACCAATAAACCAACTCAACTCCAATGGAGAGCTGAATTGTGATGCCATGATGACTGGACATGAGTCAGAAGACATGACTACAGAGACACATGTGGCATGGCATGGCATAATGGTGGCTGGTCAGGGCTGGGCCTAAAGAGGGTCTCAGCAGGGGACAGTTCCACCGGTTATTAATCTGCCAGTCCAGTGCCTGGGACTGGTAATTTCAATCAGCCAAGTGCTCGCGCCTGCCTCCAGGGATCTGGGCATATCCATTACCTGGGAGTCAGATGATGGGTGGAGGCATTTTCCTTCCCCCAGAATATAGACAAGATATCAGACCCTATCATCCACCATGTGGCCAATACGGCACCAGTCAGATCTGACCTCCTTACTTCATTCCCACTTTTATTCTTATGTACATGAAATCATTGATTTTCTTTTCTGTAAGAGATCTGAATTTTTCCCTGGGCTGTTCCCTTCTGTAAATATATATATATATATATATATATATATATGTGTGTGTGTGTGTGTGTGTGTGTGTGTATGTGTGTGTGTGTTTTATTGTGAAAATACCATACAGAGGGGCTACAATTACATGAGCAAAGTAATGAGTACATTTCTTATCAAGCATTGTTGCCTCCTCCTTTGTTTTTCCCCTACCATCCCTTCCCTCTCATCTCCACAACTACACCCCAGCCCTGGTA
>NW_012267493.1:186063-193456 GCF_000151885.1 Dipodomys ordii | reverse complement strand
GCTCTACCACTTGAGCCACAGCACCACTTCTGGTTTTCTGAGTGGTTTATTGGCAATAAGAGTCTCATGGACTTTTCCTGCCCAGCTTGGCTTTGAACGGCGATCCTCAGATCTTAGCCTCCTGAGTAGCTAGTATTATAGGCATGAGCTACCAACACCTGGTTTTTAATATTTTCTCTATTTTTCGGTTGTGAGGCCTGAACTCTGGGCCTGGGCATTGTCACTCAGCTCTTCAGCTCAAGGCTAGTGCTCTACCACTTGAGCCACAGTGCCACTTCTGGATTTTTCTGCTTACATGGTGCTGAGGAATCGAACACAGGTCCTCATGCATACAAGGCAAGCACTCTACCACTGGGCCAGCTTCCTAGCCCTTCATCTGAGTTTTAGTTAACTCCCTTGCCAATGTTCAATTCTTCTAAGTCCTTTGTGCAGCTTTGGCCTTCAATCAGCACATAAACTCTTCATTTTTCAGGTAACACTTCTAGAACTAATTTTCCCATGCCATCATACTAGAGCATTTGGTTTATGGGTTTAAAAAAATCTTTTAACAAACCTGTTTTTAATTTTTTACCAGTCCTGGGGCTTGAACTTGGGGCCTAGGCACTGTCCCTGAGCTTCTTTTGCTGAAGGCTAGCACCCTACCAGTTGAGCCACAGTGCCACTTCCATCTTCTTATGTTTATGTGGTGCTGAGGAATAAAACCCAGGGCTTCATGAGTGCTAGTTAAATACTTTACCAGCCCCCAAACTACATTTTTCTTTATAGTAATCATCAGAATAAAGCTGATTCATAAGCTGCTATTTGGTTTCTGGCTTTGAACTTTTTGGAAACTTTTGAGCAATCCTGAATAGTACCCATGTAAATATGAAATATGAATGACCCTCTAGGGAAGGGGTCTCTCCTTACCTAGTATAAAATGGACAAGTGGGTGAAATGCTAGGGTGAAAGGGATGGCCAATTGAACCAAAGCACAAGTTCTTCTCTAGTTGGCCAGGAAGGTCTCCAACATTGGTCCTCCACAATAACATCTGACATTTCCCCTGGCTATGGTTAGTGCTTACTGCTCATCTCTTCACAAGAGCGGCCTTCACTCATCCTGATAAATTTCCCAGGTATGCCAATTGTCCCCCCAACCTAGAGAGGCAAGGGGTATAGTTGGCCTTGGGAAGATGGGGTTTTTGTCGTAGATCCTTACTATCGCAAACAGCAACAGCAGGGTCTTACAAGTTTCCCCAGACTGTGTTTGACTGATGATAGATCATGCACTCTATGCCCTTGGGGTCAGAGGTTCATCACAGTGGGAAGTGGACCACTTGTTTTTCTGGCCTCTATGCCACACAATCTTAACAGTAATGGTGGACAGAATATTTATTCCATTTCACACAAGCATTTGTTTTGTTGTTGTGGGTTGTGGGACTTGAACTCTGGTCCTGTGTGCTGTCCCTGAGCTCTTTAGCTCAAGGCAAATGCTCTACCACTTGATCCATAGCACCACTTCCAGTTTTCTGGTGGTTAATTGGAGACAAGGGTCTCAAGAGCTTTCCTTCCTGAGCTGGCTTTGAACCCCAACCTTCAGATCCTGAGCAGCTAGGATTACAGCTGCAAGCCATTGCCACCCGGATTTGACCTAAATTTTCAGTCTATCCTGAAAGTCTTCTTCTCAAACAGTTTCCAATGCCATACATCTGTGGATCAGCTAGAGGATCCATCCATGCCTCAGAGTCAAAGTGGGTCAGCTGAAAGAGTTTAGTGAGTAGGACTTTTTGAGTTCTCCCTTCCAGATATAGGATTTAACACACACATGCAAGCACATATACACAAGTTTTTGTTTGGAGAAGTGCACATTATAGAGCTCAAAAATGAAAATCATTAATAGTGTTCTCAGATCTTTTTCAACATTCTCCTAGTGGATTATCAGGAGCAGGTCTATGGATCCATTTTTCTTGGGTTCCTTTAAGTCTACAATTCTTATTCCCCATTTTAGCAGGTCTCTTGTGATTTCACTTTTTGGTGTACTTAATCCTCCCTATTTTAAGTTTCTTGTGCACCCCTTTCATATTCAACTTTTTGCTTACTGAGGATTTGTCAAAGATGTCTTCTTCCAGCTCCCACATTTTTTTCTTGGACCAGAGAATGAAAACACAGGTCAAGACTCAAATTCTCTTTGTGCCTAAGACACACTCAGCCCATGAAAATTCCCAACCAACAAGGTCATATGCTCTAGTCCAATTTTTCTTCTCATGGTCAATGCATATGGTTACTTTTTATTGGGGTGCTTCCTTGGGCCCCTTCCTGACGTTACTGATAAACTTTCCATCTTGGCTTCATCATTAACCAAAAGGGATGGTGTTTAACCCAAGCTTGAGGCACCCCAACAAGGTAGTATGTGTCTCCTCCTGAGGGGTTCCTAGGATGCCCTTGAGTAACAAAGATCCTGGACAAGTTCCCAAATTGTTGTGAATATTCCCATAGTGTACCCCAATATCCTAAGAAAGACCATCGACTTGAAAGAACTTTGCATCGCAAAGTTTAGTTCTGTCAAAGGGCATGTTACTGACAGGAAGCCAATTAAGCAACCACTCTGAGGAGGAATCTGCCCAGGTTTTACCCTTAATGAGTTACTCCTTGTCTTGATCAGAAGTTGTGTTCACAGTCTTGCTCAATTGTCTATTTTGAAGCTCAGCTGGCTATTTTCAAAGGGGTTAACAGTGTCAGAGCAACCAACTAAACCAAGACAACCAGGCCAAAAATTTTTAGAAAAATCTTACTCAGCTTGTGCTCTATGAGTTAATCCATGCCTGAAGTCCCTAGAACGATTCTAGTAACAGGATATACTTTAGTTAAAATAGCTTTTTGTAAGATGATAGCCACTCGATTGCTTTACTTCAAGCAATCACTTTGAGAGAAAAAGATTCTAACTCCTACAGGGTCCATTCCCAGACAATTTTTTGTCAGCAGCTCCCTCTTTGGAATGGAGGCTTATGAGCTTCGAGGTGAAAACAGCTTATTCACGTTTTGCCTTGGTTCCCTTAGGCAAACTCACCTCAGCGGGTGGTTATGAAACCAACAGCTGTGTGTGGCTGCTTCATATAAAGAACCTGCCTTGTACTTCTGCTCCTATGGCTACTAGAAAGAGGAGGCACATAGCGGTGGACTTAAGCACACACATTGAGCACAGAGCAAAGAACAGAGTGGGCTGCAGCATTTTTAGAGCTATAGATGAATCAGTCAGATCCTAGCTGCTTGGCTGACCACAGGGCACACTCTTGATGCCACAGTTCTGAGGCAGAGCATTTCCAAGCTGCCAAGATACTACGGTAGGAAGAGGCCTGAAGGCGAATTCTTGGTGAGAAGGAAAAGGTGAAAGTTTGGATTTAAGTTTTAGAAAATGCAAGCCACTTTCTGAATTGCTTGAGGCAGCTAGCAGATCAACATGTTTTCTAACCCTCTAGATGGAGTATGAAAACACTTCCCACATCTTACAGTTTACCCTGCCTGCCTGGCAGTCGTCTATTCTTACGGGAGTTAAGCAGTCTTAAGGAGTCTTACAGGGTGCTCATTATATTCTTCTAGGTTTAAAAAAACAGTAACACATTCTTATTGAAACAATGTAGCACTAGATTCTTGTTTGAAGGATTTCACTTGTGGCTCTGCTACTTACAAGGCTTAACCTTAGTCAAAATAACTTGTCCGAGCCTAAATTTTTATTCTGTATAATGAAGAGCATTATAGCAATGATGAACTTTGTGAATAGTTTACTACATGCTACAGAGGGGTATTTGGTTTCTTTGAACTATCACCTTTTATCTATCTATAAGGTTGGTCTTCATTAGTGTACTTCTATACACCCATTTTATATAGAAAAACCGTAGTTTCAAGAAAAATTTAATGCCCAGTAGTTCATAGAGAAATTTTACCCATATTGAATCTCCAAAGGGATGAGTGGAGATTCTGCCTCAGACAAGCCCCATGAATAAGATAGGATAAAGAAAGTAATGAGGGCAAAGCAAGAGATGTTGTCATTAATCCTTGCCTATAAAGCAAAGGAGAGGTAGAGTGTGGTAGCCAACCAGTGAAAGAGAGCAGAGTAGATCTAGGTATTGAAAGCAGTTTTTTTTTTTTTAAGAGCCAGCTTTAATTTATATACACAGGTGTTATATAGATTGTCTTTGGTTTAAAAAATTAATAAAAATTATTCAGCAAATTGCTGAGAGATTCTATTAGTTTAAACTCTTAATTCTTGGACTTAGTAATTCACAAAATTAACACCTTTGAGGTTCCTTGCGTATGAGACCATTTGGAGAAACAAGAGTCAGCGAATCTGATCTATTTGGTAAGAAAGCATGTCCTCTGGCTTTAGATCAACTTCTATCTCAGAACAAGAGGAAGAAAATAAACAACATTCTACAGAACTTAACACCTTAAAGATACTAGATTGCTGCATTATTTTTTCATTGTTAGATTCAGACAAGAAAATAAAAGCTGAAAATTCCTGGGCCCTTTGCTAGCCTAGAACTGGGTGCTTGTTGTTTTTGTTTTTTCCTAATTCTTTAGATTCTAGTGAGAAGAATTGAGAAAATGCAGACACTAGCCTGGTTAGGATTCATCTTCAACCACAGTGCCTCATTTAGTGAATTTTAAACTACCCACTGCCAATCACAGACCCGGCATGGAGACCTCGGGCCTATGTCCAGGGTCGGCCTGAAGTGCCTTGGGCGGTAGGACTGGAGCCATGGCTCAGCTGCCTTGAGTAAGCACCCTGCCCCAGCGACTGGCCACCTCAGCTTTGCCTCAGGCCTGTCTGCCTGCAGCCCATTCATTCAGTGGCGCTCAGTGGTGCTTGGTCCTGCTGCTTGCCTCAGACGCGTCCAAGGCAGAGGCGATTGTTCTGGGACAATGCAACGCTGAAAGTAGCATTCCTACACCAAACGTTTGTGGGCGCCATGCAAATGGCGTCCACGGGGAAGCAGGGAAGTGGGTCGCTGGCCCGGGCGTCTTGGGAGCTGCTCCCGGCTGCCCTTCCACGGCAGGGCGGCTGCGGGCCGGGCCAGGACCCCACCACCATCCGGCATCCGCCACCCAGCATCCCGCCATGCGGGGCGCAGGGCTGGCCTGGCACTGGGTCGCCGCGGAAGGGCATCTGCAGGGCACCCGCGATGTCACCCCGGCCATTGCCCGCCTCCCTGCCCCGTGGCCCGGCCCGCCCTGCCTCTCTGGCGAGGCCTGGGGAGCCTCCTGCATGCCCTCTACAACACCTGAAGGCCAAGGCTTCCCTCCCCTCAACATCTTCAGAATGGCACTATTGTCTATGTCTCCGGTTTGTTTTATTTAAAGAATTCGAGAGCAGAATTTTTTTTAAAAAAATAAGTTTTTTCTTGTGAAAATACTGTACAGAGCAGTTACAATGACATGAGCATTGTTGCCTCCTCCTTTGTTTTTCCCCTACCATCTCTGCCCTCCCATCTCCACGACATTTCCCCCCACCCCACCTCCCCAAACTTCACCCCCATCTCCCCATTTCACCACCCACCTCCCCATTTCACCCCCCTCCCCGCCCTGCTTCAAAAGTTGTAAAGTTTTTCGACTTAGCATTTTGTGCATCTCATCTCACTGTATCCCTATTTAAACAATTTGTCTTTTTTGCTTTCTCTCCCCAAATTATACCAACATCAAATACAGTGAAAACAGGGGTCATACCCTGCGGGAAGGACAAAACAAAAAAAATCACCTTATAAATACATTAGAAAAAAAGTTTTGAAAGCAGGTTTTTTGTTGCTTTCTTGATTTTTTTTCATCCCTTCCCATTTCCCCCTTAAAGCATGTTCTTTTGATTTTTTTTTCATCCCTTCCAACCTCCCCCCTAAAGCAGGTTTTCTTCAAAGTAAAAAGAGAGCAGTGAAAGAGACCCCTCAGGAAAAGGAGAGGCCAAAAGCTGATCCGAAGAAGCCCACATCCCTGAGGTATATGTAGAGCCCTTTGACTCTGCCCCATAGGACGTGTTCCTGGATTGATTGGTCAAGGGGCGGGGCTCGTGCTGCATGGCATCTCGTGATTGGTTTCCCAGTCTCAGAGCATGAGTAGGGAGTTTCTTTATTGGATGCCCAATCTCAGAGCACAAGTGGGGAAAACACTTTTGATTGGATGTGAGGTAGAGGGACACTCCCCAGACCATAGTCAGAAACAGCTCATGAGTTAGCACCTGAAGCCTGATAGGAACAAGTTGTGTATTTTTTGCTGAGTCATTCATCCCCGCCATGTTGGAGCCAATTCCAACCATCACCTGTTAGCCATAACTACCCAGCTGAAGTGGTTTAACTCCCTCTGAGTGGCACATCTACACTTGTTACTCACAGGGCGCTGGTCTCCGATGAAACACTATGCTGACAAGGTTGAATGTCTAAATCTCTGTTTTGAAGCAGCAAAGCCCTCTGACTTAAACTTGCACACTTACCTTGAATGCCACTTGATTTCTACTTACAGAAGGCAGATTCAGTTCTGCTTTGAGCCAGCATGGTAAAATCTAGGGCAGAGAAATATCTGGACTGTATTTCTAAAGTCAGGTGGAGTAGGAGCCACCATTCCCGAGTGCTTTTTATCATTTTCATAGTCCTGTATTTTGTTGTGGGAAGTAATTTCCCCTGAAGGTAAATTCTGAGCTGAATTCAGGCCGAAGATCGTATTTGTGCATCTGTAAACATATACTTAGGAATCTAAACTGCAGATGAGGCAAGTTCTTAGTAGCAGAACAGTGTGTTCAATATGTAACTGGTGATGTTATTTTGGTGAACAAATGAAAGAAAAATCATAAAAGGACCGATAACTGACTTGTTGAGTGATAACCGTTTGTACAACTACTTAAAGGATAATATATATATATATATATATATTAAAAAGCAATACTATGTATTTTTCATGAGTGCATAGCCACAGTGTAGGTATCTTAAGGAAAGGAGAACTCAAATGTATCATAGCAATGCAACTAGTAATGGTTTAGTCTCTAATCTGTCCAAACCCCAGAGGAAGACAGTAAAGGTATGAAGATTCCAAGAAGATGGAGACATACCCCAATGTTAGGATATAGCCCTCACTGTCTTGGCCCAAGGTGATGGCTAAAATGCCAGTAATCACTTCCAAGTTCCAGAAGTGAGGTGAAGGAACAGAAAGAAGGAAATAAAGAAATACAGAACATGTGCAGACTGTCCTTTAACACAATATTCTAGTGAAAGACCCCCGACTTCGGGTCTCCCCAAATCAGAGCCTCCCTGCCCCAAGCACCAGTCAGACAACACCAGATGCAAAGGCAAGAGGATTTTATTTGGGCATGCCCAGGTTCCCAGGTGCACGTGACCTCGAGATCCGCAAGGTTCGGGTCAGTGTCTGGGAACCCCGAGCA
>NW_012267493.1:185449-186013 GCF_000151885.1 Dipodomys ordii | reverse complement strand
ACTTGTAGAAAACTAAAGCTAGATCCTTATATATCACCCTGCACCAGAATCAACTCCAAATGGATCAAAGACCTCAGAGCCAAAGCAGACACTCTGAAAACATTACAGGATGGAATAGGAGAAACCCAGGTATCCTTGGCACAGGCCAAAATTTTCTTAATGGAGACCTAGAAACACAACAAATCAAAGAAAGGTTGGACAAATAGGACTGCATGAAATTGCAGAGCTTCTACATGGCAAAGGACATAGCTAGCAAGATCAACAGATAGCCCACAGATTGGGAGAAGATCTTCACCAGACACACAGACAAGGGTCACATATCTGAAATATACCTGGAACTCAAAAAGTTAATTCCCCAACAACAAAACTCAAAGAAACAACTGCACAGGAAATAAGTGGGCTATAGACTTACCAATCCTAATTTTTTTTAAAAAAATTATTAATCTCTGCTTTAACATTTTATACTTCAATTTTCATTTGCATTTTGAAAAATTATTTGAAATCTTGAGGCTAGGGACCACTCATTGCCTCTTGGCTGCTCATTTTAAAACAGATATACATTAA
>NW_012267493.1:182696-185399 GCF_000151885.1 Dipodomys ordii | reverse complement strand
TTTGAGCTGACTGATTAAGTAGTGGGCCTGGTTCAACTCAGGTCATGTGGTTCCCACCTCTTCAATTACCCTGGAAGATGCAGGGTATAAACAGAGTTTATCTTTATAATAGTAAATGTACTCATTATCTTGCTCATGTAACTGTAACCCCTCTGCACAACATTTTTGCAATAAAACAAACAGAGAAAAAAAGGAAGGTTATGACATATGCAGGCTGACCTTGTTCTGGCGTTCTAAGTTCTGCCATTCATGCTTGATAAGGTCTGACAACAGCCCTCCCATTAATTTTTTTTTTGTTTTTACACAATTGCTTAGATGTTAAATCATCCCTCACCCCACCCCATTTTCCTCACCCAGGGCTGTTTGAAACTTTTTTTGTCAGTAATGGGGCCTGAATTCTCGGCCTGGGCACTGCCCCTCAGCAATTCAGCTCAATGTTAGCGCTCTACCACTTGAGCCACAACACCACTTCTGGCTTTTTTCTGCTTGTGTGGTGTTGAGGAATTGAACCCAAAGCCTCATTCATGCAAGGCTACCTTGAGGTACCATTAAGCTACCTTCCCAGCCTTTGAAACAATCTTGACTGGCTTATTATAGAACTATTCCAAAAACATGTACTCATCATTCCCATGTTTCCTCTACTTGCTGGTTTTTCCTTTATAAAACTTTCAAACTTACATAACATTCTTTTAAATATCCAGAAAAAAAGTAATCCTATATGAAGTTTTTTAATGTAATAGCAATAATAACTTGTTAGACCTGGAACATTGTAAATAACCAAATTTCAAGAACCTTTTGCTATTAAGTCAGTTAATTATTGAATGCCTGTAACAGATCCTTCTGAAGATATTTACACAGAGACAGGGATATACAAGATTTAACAAGTGCACATTAAATATAGAGCTCAAAAATAAAAATCAGCCTTAAAACATTTTTTTCATATCTTTCCCCACATTCTCCCTAAAAGACAACAATATAAAGAATATCTGAGGGAGTCTTATTAGCTCCAATTTTCCTGGGCATCCTAGGTTTATAATTCTCAAAACACAGACACATGCTGAAATGGAAGTTTTTGTTTTTGTTTTTTTGGTGCACTCTGCACCAAATACATACAGAGGGGTTACAATTACATGGGCAAGGTAATTAGTACATTTTTTATCAAGCATTGTTGCCTCCTCCTTTGTTTCCTCTTCCCAATCCCTTCCCATCTCCCTCCCCACAAAAAAAAAAGTTGTAAAGTTAGGTTTGGACATAATGACTTGTACATCTCATTGTCGCAATTGGTCCATCTATATGCCCATTTAAATGATTTGTTTTTACCCTTCTCCTCCACAAAGTGTACCAACATCAAATACAGTGTAAGCAGGGGGTTATACTGTTGGGGAGGAACATACAAAGCAAAGAACTCATCTTATAAATATGCTAGAAACAATCACAAAAAAAGAAAAAAAAAACATTTCAATACTTATCTTGGGATTCGTTTCACCTCTTGTTCACCCCTTTTCTTAACTCCCTTACTAGAGATTTTCCTCAGAGATGACTCCATCTCCAACATTTCATTCTTACCCAGCTGCACAAATGAAGTTGCAGATTAATACTCTTAGTCACAATGAATTTAAGAGTCTGAATCTAAGACAATTCTCACACACAGCCCCTGCAAACACACAACCACCAAAGCAGTATTCATAGTTTCATTTTTTTCTACCGAGGCCAATGCATGAGGTTGCTTGCTTCTAAGGGTGCCTGTTTGGACCCCTTCCTGATATTGTGGATTAATTTTACATCTCAGGTCCATTGTCAGCATGGCAGGTTTAGCCCATGCACGAGACTTCCTCAACAGGATGTCAGGGTGTCTCTCCTCTTGAGGGGTTCCTAGAATCCCTCATGAATGGCATGGAAGATTTGTGTTGGAAATACCTGGGGAAATTAAGGTATCCAAAGAACACCAACCCAGAATGCCTTTTGCAGGAGTAAACTTTGCCTTGCTGTCTCTTGCATGCCCAAGTTGAATAAGCACACTTGATGGGCAGCCCACCACTGGCTCCCCCAAATTTGAACTTTGGGATCATCTTTCATGATAGCTCTAACTTTTGGCCCCTTGCAAACTAGTCAAAAGCTTTAATAATCAACCCCCAGAACACCTGGCCATGTTAAAAGAAAAATAACCAACTTTAACCCAGCTGGTGTTCTACCACTAGAGCCATGCCTCCAACCCCTAGCACTTCTCTAAAATAGCATCGGTAAGGTTGTGACTACCTTTACAAAGGCAGTGCTTATATCAGTCAAGCACATCAAGCCTTAATTTCTACAATTCTCCCATCTTATTTTACTTTTTCTTCCTACCTAAAGCACTGACTTTCCTATTCAGCAGTATCCAAAGGATATTTTGATTAAAGAGTGTTTGGTTAAGGCAGGTTTTCAGTCACTGAACCAAACTTCTTATACAAGAGATAAAGCACCCAACCACACATTGCTCTGAAAACAATTACTAAAGAGGTAAATATTGACACCATGACTCATTTTTTTAATTTTATTTCATTTTATTTGTGAACATACTGTACAGAGGGGTTACAATTGCATGGGCAGGATAATGCGTACATTTCTTACCAAGCATTGCAGCCCCCTCCTTTGTTTACCCTTCCCATCCCTTCCCAGCCTCCCCCCTCCCCCCCATCCCAATCCTTCTCCTTCCCCCCTCCCCCC
>NW_012267493.1:181064-181354 GCF_000151885.1 Dipodomys ordii | reverse complement strand
TGTTACAGAAGCCAGAAATTGCTTGGTTAGACATGAAACTCGGCTCCCTGGCAAAGGGGCTAGAGGCCTGGTGGTTTGAGGAGGGGGGTCTTTCATTCCCCCATTTCTTTTGTTAGTGCCTCCTTCAGTTTCTTGCTGCTTGAGGGCTTGATAATGTTGGGTTAAAACTAGGGTCTGTACCACAGACAGGTGGTCTTTTACAAATTGTATTAGGCGGTTTACAATGCAAGGGCCTAAAGTAAGGATTAGCATCAGTAGTATAAGTGGTCCCATCAAGGAGGATAATAGGG
>NW_012267493.1:159753-174497 GCF_000151885.1 Dipodomys ordii | reverse complement strand
GCAGGCAGCCAATCCTTTTAAAACAAATCATATGTTTTAGCCAATTACTGTTCGAGGGGGTCCCCCGGTGTACGTGCCGTCTCCGGCCCTTGGTATGAGGAAATGACCTTTTCCCGAGATAGCACCTGTGAATAGTTTCGGTCAGGGGAGGCCAGCTGTAGAGTCGGCCAGCAGGATGTGAGCTTATCGATTAGCTTGTGAGGTTACTGCTTAATTACTAGGAGAGTAAGGGGTAAGGTAATTTTTAGCAAAGCATGTTACAGAAGCCAGAAATTGCTTGGTTAGACATGAAACTCGGCTCCCTGGCAAAGGGGCTAGAGGCCTGGTGGTTTGAGGAGGGGGTCTTTCACTAGAAGCTATCAGGTAACATTTTTCTCTATATAGTTATCTAAATATCATCACTATTGGGAAATGTTATCATTATTTTACTTAGCCTGGAGTTCAGTTAAATGAACAGGTGTCTCTATTGATTCAGAAAGGAAGGGTGGATATTATGGTAGGCACCTGAGATGTTTTGCTATGTATATCAAGGGCTATAGACCTCACCTGTAAAGTTTTACTGTTTTATAATAAGAATAGATCCTGCATTTTGTGTGCAACTAGAAACTACTTGGAAGCTTAAGAAAAAGAGGAAACATATCTCAGATGCTACATATGCTATTATATTTTTAAAATGTGTACGATAACATCCAAATTACGGCAACTTGACTATGTATTTTGTACAAAAGGGGTGATATCCCTGAGCCTTCTCTCATTACATTAAAAAACAGCTTCACACACTTAAGTGAGATATGGTTTTGAACCCAGGTTTATTGCTTACTGGCAATTTAAATTGTTTTCCCAACCTGTGTTTTTTTTTTCTTTTTTTCAGTAATTGTGGTCAAATGCAAGCAACTAAAAGTTTATCATCTTTTTTAAACTTTGTATTAGCATTACCTAGTTATATAGGTCGATTTCATTTTGATATATCCACATAGACATACAATGTACCCTGATTATATTTACCCCTTCATCATTCTCCTCCTTCTCCTCTCCCAGGTTTTCTTATCTTAATCATTTTAAGAATACAACATAGTAGTAGTAAGTATATTTACAATATTGTACAAGTTCAATGTCCACACTCTTTTCATCCTCCAAGATTAAAATTCTATATTCATTAAAATAATTTTCCACTCTCCTCTGCTTCAAGATCTCCATCAAGTATGATTTTGCTTCCTGTCTCTATCAATTTGACTATTCTATTAACTGATATAAGTAGAATTATGCAATATTTGATTTTTTTATGACTGGCTTTGAGGAGCCTGAGGCCTGTGTGACTCCATCTTGAGCTAGCTGTCATCTTCTGAAGTATGAGCCATGTAGCTGACCATGAGCCTGGCCTGGGAATGAACAGAAGAAGCAATTCTTAGGCACTAGGAACATAAACAATCCTTGAGAAAATCTCAGGCAGGTAGGTGCTAGAGGGCATGGTGACTCCCCCCCCCCCCCCCCCCGCAGTCGGGGCCACAGGGGGTTTAAGAAAGGAACCCTGCAGTTTAGCTGGAATCTCTTTGATACTCCCTGTGGTGCAAGCCAACCAGTTTAAAGTACTTCAGCCCTCTGATCTAACCAACAACCTGTTTCTGCTTTGTAGTGTGCCAATCATACTATAGAATTGTATTATGATTTTCCCGTGACGTGTAATAGTTTGTTGTAAGATGCTATGATGTATACAAAGTCCCTGCATTCCCTAAAAAAGTGTATAATAAGTACTATAACCCTGGGCTGGGATCTCTTAGCATCATCAGTTACCTGGTATGCAGAGGACCAAGCTCAAGCTTTCAATAAAGACTCCTTTGCTTTTACATTGGTGACGGTCTCTGATGGTCTCATAGGTAAGAATTTCGAAATTCGGTTCAGTTTATTTCATTTAGCATAAAATAGCATCTGTCACAACATAATTCTTTTTAAAGTTGAAGTAATATACCACTGTATGTATAAACCACGTTTATCTATTCATTTATTGATGGCCATTTGTATTGCCTCCAAGTTTTAGTATTGTACAAAATCAATATGAGTGTTCAAAGATTTCTTCACGACCTTGCTTTTAGATCTTTAGAGTATATGCCCAGAAGTGGAGTCATTGTATCATATGATAATTCTCTTTTCTTTCTTTCTTTTCTTTTTTTTTTTTTTTTTGTCATGTGCTTGAACTCAGGGCCAGGTCACTGTCTCTGAATTTTTCCTCAAGGCTAGTGTTCTACTACTTTAAACCACAGGTCCACTTCCTGTTTTCTACCCAGGCTAGCTTTGAACCTCAATCCTTGGATTTTAGCTTCCTGTCCTGAGTGGTTAGGATTATGGGCATGAATAATCCTGGTTTTAATTGGTTGAAAAGATGCCATACTGTTTCCCATAGAAAGGTGCCAATTTTACCACACTTTTGTCTGTATTGTTACTTTGTTTTTTGTAGTTATCCTAATTCATATGAAGTGGTCATATTCTTCATTGTTTTTACTTACACTTTTCTGGTGATTAGTGATGTTAACACCTTCTTCTGTGCTTGTTAACACTTTAATTCTCTTCTCTGGATCAACATCTGAGTTCTTTGCACATTGTAAAATCAGGTTGTTTGTTGTTGTTAGGATGATGTTCTTTGTATATTCTTGATGTGAACCACTCATCAAATATATGCTTGCAATGACTTTATCCCATTTTGTGTTGCTTCTTTGGACACTGATGATTGCATCCTTTGGTATATCCTGTTTTGTGTTTTCCTACAGCGACTAACCCTTCTCTGATGTCAGTTTCCAATATGTCTTCTGATCCTGTAACTATGAACCATCATATTGATTTGCACTCCTGTTTTTATAACAGTGAACTAAAGCTATATAATAATGCTCTGGTTGCCTATCGGCTTCCATTTTTGGATCTCTTTCCCTCAGCTTTTAGTAAAAACCCTTAGGGTATATTTACAACTTATTAGGTCCTTAAAACCCTGTAGAAAGTTGCAGCCATTAAATTTAGTTAGTTCTGATGGAAATATGTGACTTCCAATGTCTAAAATAGGGCAAATAACATGAAAATTCATACAGATTTTTTTTTAATTGCCAGTCATAGGGCCTTGGGCACTGTCCCTCAGCACTTCAGCTCAAGGCTAGTGCTCTACCACTTGAGCTACAGGGCCACTTTTGGCCTTTTCTGGGTAGGTGGCACTGAGGAATCGAACCCAGGGCCTCATGCATGCAAGGAAAGCTCTCTACCACTGAGCTGCCTTCCAATGCTTCATAGGAAATGTACTCATTACCTTGCTCATGTAACTGTAACCCCTCTGTACAGTATTTTTACAATTAAAAATGTATTTAAAAAAAAGATGAAAATTGAGAGCTTCGTAAAGTAGAAGCACACCAAAACTCTACGTATGTATTTTTCTTCATATGAGTATGTAGAATTTTATGAAGCTAGAAATTTAAGCTACTTACAAGTTAATAAAATTTTCATGGATGCTAGATGATTTGTGATACTCTTGGGTCAGAGACAAAAGGGACTTAATTTTTACAGCAATAGTGAAAGTTAGTGATATGTGCGTGTGTATGTGTGTATTTATATATTTGAAGTAAATCTCCCAGCCCTCAGTGCTACTGAGTGAGGTAAAGATAACCAGGTGAAACCTATACAAACAATAGATTCTGAATTTGAGCAACTGCGATCTATATAATGAGCAATAGCCATGCCTGAACTTTACTCTGGAGGATGACAATATCTTAGAAATAGCTTGTAAAAATATCTTTGTAAATATACTATAGAATAAAGAGCAGCTAGCGTTCACTTGAAGATATGCAAATAATTGAGACTGCTGTGGAATTGTTCTTTTTCTTTTGTTTCTTGAAGGTTCCTAGCTACCAAGACCAATACATATTTTTCCTAATAAATACATAACTCTCCTTAAAAATGAGGCATGACAATTGTTGAGATTACATATTCTTTTCCTAGCCCTAAGCCTTAAGATGAAATGGGGACTTAAATCCTATCCAGAGTACAAATTCAACAAAAGAAATAGATGGAGTTCATATTTTACACATCTAGAAACTTTTCTCTTAGAGCCATTTTTTAATGCAGGTGTGGAAGAAATTAAGGAAAAAATAGGTCCACAAATATATTTTATGAAGTATTCTATGTATTTTAACAGTAATAAAGGATTACATTTCTGTTTTTTTAGTGTGTGAATATTTACAGAGTATGTAGAGAAAACCAAAGTTTATTCCAGAGCCTATCATGGAATAGAATGTGGCAAATTTTCTATATATTGCTTGTATATTTATAGAATTCACCTGTCTGATTTCTCTCCTATTTTGATAAACAGAGCACCTGTTTTACACTTTGAAATACATTTTTCTACCTACAGCATTCTAGACACTTTGCTGTCTACTAAATATAGAAAAGATTCATTCACACCCCTCACCTTCAAGGAGCAGTTCTCAGTAACCCAAGTAGCTTGTGTTTATCCTCACCCGTTTCCTCCCAGCTGTCAATCTCGGTAAGTGATGACTGAATTCTATAAGACAGAAAAACTCAGATAATTCACAGACATGCAGTTAGTATCCAATGGAACTTTCTTCACTTGGATTATATTATATCATATATTTTTGGTTTGTCGTGGGGCTTGAAGTCTGGTGTTGGGCGCTGTCCCTGCACTCTTCAGTTCAAGGTGAGCACTGTACCACTTGAGCCACAGCACTACTTCTGGTTTTCTAGTGGTTTATTGGAAATAAGAGTCTTACTGACTTTCCTGCCTGGGCTGGCTTTGAACCGTCATCCTCAGATCTCAGCCTCCTGAGTAGCTAAGATTACAGGTGTTAGCAACCTGCGCCCAGCTTGGATTATATTTTATCACTATTTTGGGAGAACTTCAGCTTCCTTATTTGGAAACTGAGCTGTCTAGCTCACAGTGAGTAGATTAGTCTCATTATTTAAAGTTTCATTTAACTTAACTAAAATTGGAAGAATTAATTTCTGACACTATTCACATTTGATATTCAGTAGCTACATGTAGCCAGTGGCTAGTCTGTTAGACAATACATATATACAATATTTTCATTATCACAGATTTTCTGTTAGAACTGTTTTAGAGCGTGCTTCTGCTTGTTAAGGGATGGCCCATGTGTATAAACTACATATGCTCAATAGCGGTACTCAGACTGAAGATCAGACCAGAAAGGCTAGACACCGTAAAGTTAAAATATAGTTATAAATTGCTCTACATAGGCACATTCATTTGTGAGGAAGAGCATCAAACCATCAACATCAACAGAATCAACCCTCTCAATTTTAGGACTGAATAGGTGAACATTTCAGCAATTCTTTGCAGCTTTGCTTCTGTGATTGGAATTGGCTGTGGTATTCTCAATGGTGTTTTTTTTTGGAAAGTATAAATCTGTTAATTATCACATTAGCTCATAGAAGAATTAGGGTTTGTGCTTTGTAAATGTCATTTGGTATTTACATGTGACATTTCAATTTCTCCTGGTATCAATACACCACAAACATCTTTATATTGTTTCTGAGTTGTTTATTTCATGAATTTTGATTCTTCTTATAGGAGGCATTTAAAAAATTAGTGGAAAAGTTAAGACTTTCTTGTGTTTTATAATCGTATTAGTACTCAGTAAGCTTAACAAAGAATGAGAATCCAAGAACTATGTGAAGAAATTTTATCTCCAATCACCTGTTCCCTTTCATTAATTACTGGAGCAAAGAGAACTGGCTCCCCAGAATCTCACCTTCAGAATTGAAGAATGAGGTGGGAATAAGGCAAGGAAAGAAAGACATAGTAATTTGTACTAAAGTTGCTTTGCTTTCACAATGAACACATGTTCTCATGCAATCTTTTTGAATCCCACAGTTAGCATTTTTCTGGTTTTTATTAGTATGACAAGGATGACTGACTTTCCCAGACTGAGAGTTGGAAATGTGTTGGACACATTCCATTATCTATGAATCGACTCTCAGTGCCTTTTGCATCCTTGTCACAGGTATGTATTTCTACAAATGGAGAAGTTGGTTCATCATTTGCCTTTAAATGATCAAATTATGTGGATTTGGGGGATTGTGTGATTTGCTGTAGAAGGAAGGTATTATGAGTAGGACCTTTGGTTTCCGTTGATATTTCTTTGTGGAATTCTTACTGGGGCTCTTACTCATGGACTCGTGTAAATAATTCTCTCCATATTCCAGTCCAGTAGAGTGGGGCAATGCATTAGAACTTTAAAACATGCCTATAATTCTTTTAAAATATAACTTTAAATAGAATAAGTAAAAGTTTTTTGTTTTCTTTTTTAGTTTTTTTATTTTAATTTTATTGTCAAGGTAAGGTACAGAGGGGTTACATTTACATAAGTAAGGTAGTGATTACTTTCTTGTCTAACTTGTTACCCCCTCCCTCATTTTTCTTCCTCTTTCCCTTCCTCCCTCAATGCCCCCCAAGTTGACAGAACATTTCCAACATATTGTCACTTTTGATTTTCCTTTAAGTAAATGTTTATGTTGATCTCATTTTGGAATTCCACAAGGTAAACATTGGAACACCACGGTTAGACCATTCTGCCATGCATATATGCATATACATACCTACAACTTTGGGGTCATATATTTGTTTGATTATTCATTTATTTATTGCCAAAATTGGAGCTTGAATTCAGGGACTGCACATTGTTCTCAGCTTTTTTTTTTTTCTTCTCAAGGCTAGCCACAGCTCCACTTCTGGCATTTTGGTGGTTAAATGGATTTTCCTGTGAGGGCTGGCTTTGAACCATGAACCTCAAATCTCACCCTTATGAGTAGGTAGGACTACAGGTGTGAGCCTACTTTATAACTTGACTTTTCATCGCATTATATCATGCATATATTTCCTATCTAATAACATCCTAAGAAATCGCACTGTTCTAAGAACATCACATAATGACTACATGGGAGTCCAGTGCTTATAAATACCATAGTTTATTGAACTGTGTCTACACTGAAAATCATTGTTGCCTCCAAAATATTAAATGCATCATCAAAGTTGTTTTGAATTTTTCATTCTAGTATTTATTTTTTATAAATAGATAAGTATCTGCTAGTTTTTAGAAAGAACCAAATACACACTTTCTTCTTACATAATAATCCATCTTAACTTGGCTCATCTAAAAAGTAAGTTACTCCTCCCTGTGAAGTTATTCTTTTCCCAGCATGCAGTTCCAGTTTTGTACAATTTTACACAGCTCACACACTATAATGCCTTTTCCTAAAATCCCTCTTGCTATCATCCAGTTTTTGTAAAAACCTTTTCCAAGTTATTTCATTAATAGGAAGGCATAATTAACTAATACCAACTTAATGTCATCATTTCCATGGGTATTTGCATTTTAGCCTGGATCAAAACTTGATTCTAACAAGATTATACTTTAATGGAAGAATCAGAACATCAATCAGGAGGTTGAGAGTACCCTCATGAACTAATTTTATCATGCATTGCGTATTTTTGTTTTAAGATTTGAAGGTAAATATTACCAGCTCATATAACCCTGGTTCCAGTGACCTGTATTTTGTATATTCAATTTTCTAATTTGGGGAGGGGCATGGAAATAAAAAAATGCTGAAACAAGGATTCAGGTTGACCCATTGAAACAATGGAATGTACAAGACACTAAGTTGAAAATGAACTTCACAACTTTGGGAGTAGGGGGATGGAGGAGTTGGGGAAGTAGGGAGGGAAGGGACTGTAGAGGGAAAAGAAAAGAGTGGGTAACAATGTTCAATAGGAAATGTACTCATTACCTTACACATGTACCTGTAACAACTCTATTCAATATCTTTACAATAAATAATATTTAAAAAAAAAGTTTACCAACTCATACTTCAACAATGAACTTGCTATACACCTTAAATACTTCATATGGCTCAAAATGGGAAATCAAAAAGAAAGCAACTTTCAATATAGATTGTCTATTGTTGCAACACCGAGATGCCAAATGTAGTGCCAAGTGCACAGGAACCCAGAGTACAGTCATTAACCTCTAGAATGCTGAGTTGTCTTCCTTGTCTGGAAATCTCTTAACTTTATTATAGACATTATGCAGAAATGTCCTGAAACAATAATCATGGAGAATAAACAGTTCTACAAAATCAGGAGAATTTTACCAAGTCAAAAAGAGGAAAACAAGACAAGAAAAATTCTATTCCTGGTTATATAAAAAATAGGATTGAACAATAGTCTACCAATAGTCTGAAGAAGAGAACAATTATTTAAGTGAGTTGTTATTATAAATGTAATAATAGATTGATATGCATAGTAAAATAAAGCCTGATGATGAGCCATGAACTCTGCCTTGGGGGGTCAGGAAAATCCTTCTTGCACAGTGTCTTGATACATGGGAAGGGAGAAAGAAGATGAAAAGTTTTTGAAGTTTAGTAGTCTCCAAATAGTATGACCAAGGAATGCAAAGTATCAGGAACAGGGTAGCAGTAAATCAAATTGGAGAGATGGAAATGGCAATGTAGCTTAGTGTTGTTGCACTTGCTTAATATGCACAAGGCCCTGGGTTCAATGCCCAGCACTAAAAAGGAAGGAAGAAAGAGACAAAGAAAGATTTGAGAAGTGGTCCTAGCACCATCATAAAAGTTTTATTCTCTAGCCCAGGATTTCATACAGTTAATTGCATATTATTACTGCATGGGAGAGTTAAAAGTACAGTTGCCCAAGTTTCAGCCATTTGTATTTGAGTGGGTACAGATGTATCAACTTCAGCTGATATGACTTGGGGGCAGCCAGGATTGAGATATCATGGTAGCGCATATGAGTGTAGAATATGAAAAAAAGTTCGTGAGCCTTTTATTTCTGCAAAAAAATAAATGCACATGGTATGTCAGCCTAAGTATGGATATAGTTTAGTCTGCATTTAAATGTACAAATATTCCAATTTTGCAAACTTGGGTAAATTACTTACCTCTCTTTTATCCTTAGTTTCCTATTTTGGACTTGGGAGCCAATGAGACTATAGTGAGAGAGTGTTCATAAAGTATTTTCTGGCTATGCATTTTAAAATGTATTATAACTACCTTATTTGACTTGTTTATATGGTGTAAATTTGCACCAGGTGCTGAAGAGCACAGCAGATGAGGATCAACTGTCCTGTCTTAGGTCTCTTGGATACTTGATGTCATTCCTTACATTCCAAAATTTTTGAAGTCAGAGTTGGACAAGAAGGCAGTTTTAAAACTTTTCCCTATGGAGCCTTAACATTTTTCAATATCACAGGGACTCTGGAAAGATGAAACCACAACAGTCCTTTAAAGCTGGCTTACTGTTCATCCTTTTGACCTATGATGGCAAATTACCAGACACTGCATTCGTTATAAATACTAAATTTATTTATACATTCTGGAGCCTGGAGGTCCAAGATTGCAATGCCAGCATAGTCAGGATTTTTTTTTCTAATTGATGCTCTATGTTCAAGATCAGGAGTGAAATCTATTTGGTTTTGTTTATTTAAATACCATTCATGAAGGTTTGCCTCCATGACTTAATTACCATCCACATACACACAAAGGCCCACTTCTATAACATTACATTTGAGATAAGATTTCAACAAGTGAAACTGGATGAAGGGTGTAAATATATGCATTGTACTTATACATTCGTTGTTTCCCCCATAAGATTGTGGATCTAAGAACAGTAAGATCCAGTCATTGAATGATCTTGAAGCTGACCTCTGGGCCACTCTACGATTTTGGAGTAGTATATTGATCTGGCTCATTCAATTCTCTGCCTTCACTACAAGGTTATTTGGAGAATACATAAGATAATTGCACTAAGTGAGTAGTTATCTAGAGAATTATTTCATATTATTTACTTTTAATTTTTTGGTAGGTACTTGAGTTTGAATTCTGAGCCTTGCATTTGCCAGGCAGGCACCTTACCTCTTGAGTCATGCCACATCCAGCATGCTTTGGTTGTTTTAGAGATAGAGTCTTGCATTTGTTTATTCCTAGGCTACCTAGATAGTGAACTTCCTAGTTGGATGTCCAACACAGGTAGGATGACAAACCACACATTGGCAAACCCAGCTTTTATTGATTGAGATGGAGGACTCTTGTATGTTTTCCAGCTTGACCTTGAACTCCCACTATCCACATGTCCACTTTCAGAGTAGCTAGAATTATAAGTATAAACCACCTCATTTGGTTTCTATTATTTATGTTTATGAAAAGTCTGAAAGCTATGAGAAAATCCCCTAGAGTTTACTAACCAAATCCAGATTCTAGGTGGTATACTCATGTTTATTCTGTTACAAACTGTGTTTTTCATTCTGTTTTATATAGAGAAATGGGACATCAAGAATAAAAATATTATTAATGTCAATTCAAACAGCTGTGACTAATTTCTACGTGTGGATTTATGTTTTCTGGAAAAACATCCTGAGTACATAGGCCAAAAATTTGATAGTCCTAACAAGCACAAATTTGCTTCCAGTATGATCAGCAGATTGCAAATAGAGGTTCCATGCCTGTAGAGGAGACAGGTCACAGGGGAATTCCCTGCTTGTGACCCTAAAATAATTCTGTCCTGTTCAAAATAGCAGAACCGTAAAATTTGTCAAAATTATTATATGGGAATTTTCTTTTTTTTCCTATTTTTTTTGGGGGGGTGTCCGGTCGTAGGGCCTGAACTCTGGGCCTGGGTGCTGTCCCTCAGCTCTTCAGCTCAAGGCTAGTGCTCTACCACTTGAGCCACAGCTCCACTTCCAGCTTTTTTCTTTTTGTTTATTTGGTGATGAGGAATGAACCCAGGGCTTCATTCATGCAAGGCAAGCGCTCTATCATTGAGCCACATTCCCAGCCTTTGTATAGAATCTTGTATATATATTTTTTCTAATTTGGTGAGGGGAAAGGGAATAAGAAAATGCTGAAACAAAGACACAGGATGACCCATTGCAACGATGATACCCACAACATTCTATATTGGAAATGAACTATACTCCTTTGAGGCGGAGGTGAACCAGGTAGGGAAAGGAAGGAATAGTGGGAGAACAACAAAGAGGGAGTAACAATGCTTGATAGAAATGTACTCATTACCCTACTCAGGTAAGTGTAACCCTTTGGACAGCATCTTTGCAATGAATTAAAATAAAAACTCATTTAACAAAACATAAAAAAAAATAGAATCCTGTTTTCAAAACATGTAGTGTTAGAATAATACCACTAGATGGTAGTGAAATCCCACAATATATATGAAAAGACCTATCTAGCTTACTAAACTATGGAAACCACAGAGTTAGTGTTTTATCAACAAAGAGTCTCCAGGCCTGGGATTTGACTAGGACCAGGGACACTCAGAAGGAGCTGTCAGCAGGCTGAATTGTGGGGGAAAGTCTTCTGTTTTTGGAATTTAGAGACTGGAAGCTTGGCTTTGCCTCCATTTCCTGCCTTTTTATCAGCAAAGGCCATCTTTCAAGGATTGATTCATGTCCCCTGAGATATGTGTCCTTGGAGAAGTCTGAACCAGTGAGTGAGGTGATGTGAGGTGCCTGAGACTGTAGCAAGTCCTGTAGTGCTAGTGTCTTGAGGAGATGTGGCACTGGATGGCTCTGTCTCTGTCTCTGTCACAGACATCAAAGTCCTTGTGAGGACATTACAAGAAATTGAACAGTCAAAGAGAGTCTAAAACAGATGACACTCTAGACTTCCCTTCTTCCAGAACGTTGATTTTAAAACTATTCCATAAATTTGTCTACCAGCGCAAGTTATCTGTGTTCCCCATGGCAGTGCAGGGAAACTAAGTCACCAAACCAGCTCTCCCTGAGCAGGATCAGCCTTAGGAATTGACATGTAGTTTGGACATGTAGTTGCAGACTTGCTTCTCTTCTTCCTGCTGCTCCAACCATGGTGAGGAAGTAGGACTCAGGTTCCATTCTCAGTGAGCTTGAATTCAAGAATGTTTCCTAGCATTGGAAGGTGTAAGCCTGCTTAGTTTTGGATCAGAATCAGAAAAACCTCAACTAAATGGGATGCATTACTGGTATTGATTGTAGATGTACATGTAGTTTTTTTCTCCTGTAAGGGGCCGAAAAGATCCTTTTTATTCTAACATTCTTTTCTCTACATGGCCCTCAGCACAGCCTTTATAATGCCTCTCCTGACCTGTAAATGACATATCTACATACTCTGGGGAGTCAGGGTTGTGCCATTACTTTGGATTCACATAGCAAAGAGAAGTCTATGAAGGTAAAACAAAGAACTATATGTATGTATACATTTGTGCATTTCATTTGTTTATTTTTATTATAATAGTTTTCATTGTAGAGATGCCTCATCTCCTTGGTTATGCTTACATACTCTTATTTTTGAAGAAATAATTTCATAATTTCAGTTTTCCCCATTTAGTATGAAGTTGATAATAGTTTTGCCACCTATATCTTTTATTGGGCTGAGGTAATTTTTTTCTATCCCTAGTCACTTGATAGATTTTTATCACTCATTTTTCTTCAATCCGTGGCAACATTTAAACTTATTATCTTTTTATATTTTCTGGTGCTTCTCTGTATCCAACTTGCCAAGAACAATGACCACTTCTGAGCCTCTTCTACAGCACCACATCTAAGAAGAGCAGACCATCACCTGATATGTAGTTGAGGGCAAATGGCCAGCAGGACTGAACAACAAATTCACAATGATCCAATCTGGAGAATGAAACCCTTCCATACCTGGTTGTTTGGTAAGGGACTGTGGTTCCTGAAGCTATACATTGTCCTGTTTTGAGAGGTATTAATTCAAATCCCGGTGTTCTACAAGGCTTAGGTATCTTCAAGAGGTCAGTGCATGTGGCTCATGCCTGAAAATCTACTTACACAGAAGGTTGAGATCTGCTGATCCCAGTTCAAAGGCAGCCCAGGAAAGGAAAATGCAGGAGACTCTTTCCTCCACTTAACCAACAAAAGAATAGAAATGGAGATGTGACTCAGGTGGAAGAGTGCTGACCTTGAGTATAAAGCTCAGGGCATGGACCAAACCCTGAGTTCAAGTCCCAAGATACACACACAAACACACACACGCACATACACACACACACACACACACAAAGTATAAAAATACACAAAAAGGTAGTCCTGTATGAGTCTTCTTATAGTTGCACATCCTTGCGGGGACGGGGGGGGGGGAAATCAAAGGGTAAGATTTCAGTATTTCTTTTGAGTTATATCATTAATAACTCATGTACAGGATTGAAGTTACAATATATTGGGAAATTACCTGTGTTATTCATCTGCCCTTCCATGTGACTGATATTTGATTTTAGTTTGGAACTTTCTTCCAGTTTTGTGTCTCAAAGAGTTTGCTCATTCTCTTTGCACAAGCAAGCAGCAAAGGAATAAAAGAAATAATTTTCAAATAACATATTTACAAGATTTTGTTGTTGCTTTATATGTCCCTTCCACACGATATAACCCTTATTTTTTACTGTATTTGATGTTGATATAATTTGGGGAGGGGAAGGGAAAAACAAATTGTTCAAACAGGGATACAGGTGGACCCATTGCAAGAATCAGATGTACAAGACATTATTTCGAACAATGAACCTTATAACATTGGTGCTGGGGTGGGTAAGTGGGGTTGGAGGGGATGGGGAGAAAGGGGGTGGGAAATGAGAAGGGATGTGAAGGGGAAACAAAGGAGGAGGCAACAATGCTTGATAAGAAATGTACTCATTAGCTTGATCATGTAATTGTAACCCCTCTGTACGGTATTTTCACAACAAAAATCTTATTAAAAATAACATATATCACATATATGGTATATATGTACACATTAGAGGGAAACTAGGAGGAGGACAAAGAAACAGAGGGAAATAGGGGAAAACATACAACAGTGGGACCTATCAGCTACACTGGACATTGATCAAAACGAACTAAGCAACTCAATGGAAGCAATGGTAGGGATGGAATGAGCAGGGAAGAGGGAACAGCTGACACTAAACAAAAGGAAAGAAATGTATATATCATCCCACGTGGAAGAAATAAGTATATTGTCAAAGCCCATAGAATTCACAGATTTTATAAACCATGATAAAGATAATTTACCCCACAAAGTTAACTATAAGTATCACAAACCTGTGAAATTTGTGAAATTTATGTAATAACTTAATTACAATAAAAATTAGTATAAAAATCTTTTTTTGGGGGTCCGGTCATGGGGCCTGAACTCTGGGCCTAGGCACTGTCCCTCAGCTCTTCAGCTCAAGGCTAGCGCTCTACCACTTGAGCCACAGCGCCACTTCCGGCTTTTTTCTTTTTGCTTATGTGGTGCTGAGGAATCAAACCCAGGGCCTCAGGCATGCAAGGTAAGCGCTCTACCACTGAGCCACCTTCCCAGCCCCATAAATTAGTATAAAAATTTTAATAGAAGAAATTTTTGTGGAACCCATAAGAAAATGTCACAAACAGTGGTCAATAGCAACAGAAATGCATGTTCTTCAGGCTCTGGATGGTGTAAGTGGAATATGAATTCCTCTGTACAACTCTGAATAAACATTCATTTTCTTAGTAGATCGTGATGAAGCTTAAGAGAAGACTTAATCTTGAGTGTTTGTTATACTGAGACATTAAAACAGCTCTTGCTGGGTCCTGTTATGAGGTGTGGAGTCCTGGCTGTGTCTGCCCACATGGAATGCAGGCAGGACAAGGAGGGTCTAATACAGAGTTAATAACTTTTCCAGGAGCAGATTCTGTAGAAAG
>NW_012267493.1:155912-156228 GCF_000151885.1 Dipodomys ordii | reverse complement strand
GTTAGTCAAAATTTCATCTGCTAATCAAGTATCTAGCAAGGAGCCTTTAAATCTTAGACTGAATTGAAAAATAGAGGTGATTGTATTAAATTTATACAAATATTTTTCATGAAGTTACATATCAAGAGATGGAAAACATCTAGAACACAAAAAAGGTTGAAGAAAAGGAAAAACATGGAAGATGAACACCCTAAGATGTTTAGTTTAAGAACTGTATGTCCGGGCTGGGAAGGTGGCTCAGTGGTAGAGCGCTTGCCTTACATGCCTGAGGCCCTGGGTTCGATTCCTCAGCACCACATAAGCAAAAAGAAAAAAG
>NW_012267493.1:155041-155362 GCF_000151885.1 Dipodomys ordii | reverse complement strand
TTTCTCTAGAACACTGGTGTCCTTAGCATCTCTGAGAGCAAGACAAAAATGCAGAATTAAATCTGATAAATGACACTGAAGATTTTATCAAGTAAGATATTTTCAAAGCTAAGTGAAATGTGCAAAAATTACAAGTACTAGGTCTTGAGCTCAGGGCCTGGAAGCTGTTTGTCAGCTTTTTCACTGATGCTCTACTACTAGAGCCACAGCTCCACTCCTTTCAGACTTTGCTGATCAGTTGGACATAAGAGTCTCCTGGATTTTGCTCCCCACACTAGATTCAAACCATTATCCTTAGATCTTAGCTTGCTGAATAGCTAG
>NW_012267493.1:154438-154991 GCF_000151885.1 Dipodomys ordii | reverse complement strand
AACATTTTGTTTTTTCCCTTCCCCTCCATAAATTATACCGACATCAAATACAGTAAAAACAGGGGTTATACAGTGGGGGAGGAACAAAGCAACAAGAACAACAACAACAAAATCACATTATACACTATAAATACGTTAGAAGCAATAGCAAGCAAGAAAAAACCACTAGTATCCCTATCTTGGGGTTCATTTCACTTAACTTTGTCTTATCTGGTCATATGTACATAGCTTTTGATCTTCTCTGCTTATCCTAGACATGTACTAGTTATTGCAAATAAGGGAAACCTTGGGACATATGTTTCTTTGGACCTGGCTTAGTTAACTCAATATAATTTTTTCCAAGTCTTTCCATTTCCTAACAAATGAAGCAATGTCATTCTTTCTGATGGAGGCATAGAATTCTATTGTGTATATAGACCACATTTTCTTGATCCATTCATCTACTTAGGGGTGTCTGGGTTGGTTCCATATCTTAGCTATGGTAAATAATGCTGCAATAAACATAGTTGTGCTGGTAGCTTTTGTGTGTTCTTGTTTGTGATCATTTGGGTAA
>NW_012267493.1:153891-154388 GCF_000151885.1 Dipodomys ordii | reverse complement strand
AGCCTCTTCACTTCCACTCATAAAGTGAGATTCTCTGCTCAGCTCTCAGGACTGCTGATGCTCTGCATCTATGTAAGAACAAAGGGAGATGAGGAGGGACAGATGTGGGGAGGTAAGCTCTGGTGTCCCCTGCTTCCCAAGTGCTTGTGTGCACCTGTGATTGTACAGGTGTGGCCACCAGGATGGACATGGGAAGTAAGTATCTGTGAGACTGAGGAAGTATTTAGAAGGAGGGAATGTTGAGCTCTGGAAAAGATTCTGTCATAGCCATAGTCAGACGATATTGAAAAATACCAAAAACCTTTTGGCCTGCTTCAATATATACATACATACATACATATATATATATATATATATATATAATTATATATATGAATACATTTTGGCATATAAATAAAATTCATAAACACTTTTAATCCTGAAATAAATAGTAAAAGTTGATTATGAGCTGAAATTTTTCTCATATCATAAGAATCGCCAATACCAACAGGTCCAAT
>NW_012267493.1:140227-149536 GCF_000151885.1 Dipodomys ordii | reverse complement strand
TTCTTGATCCATTCATCTACTTAGGGGTGTCTGGGTTGGTTCCATATCTTAGCTATGGTAAATAATGCTGCAATAAACATAGTTGTGCTGGTAGCTTTTGTGTGTTCTTGTTTGTGATCATTTGGGTAAATGCTCAAAAGTGGGATTGCTGCGTCATAGAGGAGTTCTATGTGGAGTCTTTTGAGGATCCTCCATACCACTTTCCAAAGTAGTTGAACAAGTTTACACTGCCACCAACAATGCAGTAGAGTTCCCTTCCGTTCACATCTCTCAGCATCTGTTATTATTAGAGTTCTTGATTATAGCCATTCTAACTGGGGCGAGGTGGAATGTCAATGATGTTTTGATTTGCATTTTTTTGGGGGTGTCTGGTCTTGGGGCCTGAACTCTGGGCCTGGGTGCTGTCCCTCAGCTCTTTAGCACAAGGCTAGAGCTCTACCAGTTGAGCCACAGTGCCACTTCTGGCTTTTATCTTTTTTCTTATGTGGCTCTGAGGAATCGAACCCAGGGTCTCATCCATGCAAGGCAAGCGCTCTACCACTGAGCCACCTTCCTAGCCATAGATTTCATATCTTAACTTAATTAAAGTGAGATCAGATTATATAGTTACTCAAAAGATGAAAACAAAGAAATAAAAGTATAATTGAAGAAATGATTATTATTGTTTCATCCTCAAAATTGTATATAGATGTTAAATAATTCCTAGTACTGTTCAGTGATAGATATTACACTTAAAAGAATCATTTTTATCCAATGTTTCTATCCAATATTCAGATCTTTTCATCTACAGAGTTGTTATAGGATAAATTAAAAATTAATTTATACAGTATATTTTTATTTTGAAATGATGACTCTTCTAAGATAATATTTTGTGGTGGGTGAATTTTTTTTATTGGGTTTGGAACATTGAGAATTAGGAGTGCCTGTATAGCCTGTATGGAGTGCTGGACTAGGTCATTCATGCCCATGTCAGGAACAGTTCTCACAGCCCTGGGAGCTTAATTTCCCCGGGCTTCTGGGGAGCTAACAGATCTCCACATCTAACAGATCTCATTTTGTTTTTGTGGAGAAGCAGCAGGTGAATGGGACACACTGAGGAAGAGTGGAAAATGGTGCAATTTCCTACATGTGACCACAGAGCCACTTGGGGTACAAGTCCTGGTGCCTTGTGTACAATGAACTAGAACCAAAGTGTGGAGTCATACTTAGTAAGGAGATATTCAGGGTCTGCTTTACCCACAATTGAGTTGAAAGGTAAGTCTCTTTTCATGTCTTAATTGCAATTTCACTCACAGAGACTCTTCAAAATAAATGGAAGAAAATCTCTCATGATTGACGTGGTCTGTCCTTTCCAGCACCACTAGCTAGAGGCCTTTTGAAAAGATCTATGTAAAAGAGGCTCTGTCAGAGCATGCCGCCTGAATAGAGGAGGAAGTTGGGAAGGTAGAGGCTTCTGTTGCGAGTCTTGAGATAAGAACATGGCTACAGATCTATGATGTTAACATAAAAATCCGTCCATTCCTCAGTAAGAATCCCTTTCCATATTTGAAGTAATGGATCATTGAGCAGTAATGAAGGTGGTTCTGGAAGCTCAAATGGTATAAAACACACTGAACAGCTGTTTCTTTCATGTATTGATTTACATATGATATATTGTGGATTACATATCTTCTGTAAAAGTGAGCATTCTTCCTTACAAAAGGTCAGACAATTTAATAGCTTATTTATTATTTTAAGTAGTATTATCTTTAAGTAGTAGTACAAAGTACTTTTAGTTCATAAGTACAATGCAGCTTGACTGATGTCATACCATCACTCCTTTTATTATTCTCTTTAATACCTGCCCTCAACTTTCTTAGTTTCACAGGATCTGCATTGGAGTTTAGGTCTGCATTCTCCCTACTTTCCTCGCTACATTCATCTACTCCTCCCTTTGACCTCCCCTCCACAACTTTCAAGTGCCAGTATTCATTTTATTGAATTGTGTTAGTTTATCTAAGGAGTTACATCATTGCAATTCTCCCATGTAAATGCCATACTTTGGTTAATATATTGTTACCCTTGCATATGCCCCTCTATGTGTTTATATATGCATTAATACATTTGAACTATATTCTGCATATGGAGAAAGCATGTGTGCTTTATGTCTCCAAGCTTGACTTCATTTAACATAATGCTAACCCTGTATTTGCATTTTTGCAAATGATGAAATATCACTGTTTCTAATGTGATAATAAAAAAATCTATATCCAAATTTGCTTCAAGTTATTTCTACAGGTGCATCGGTACTTACTTGATACCAGATCAAATCTCTTTCTCTGTGGAGATACAGACAGCAAGGATGGTGGCTAGACCCAGTTACTAAGAGATTCAGATTTGCAGCTGTACAAATCCAAACCCCTACTGATTTGCATGAGCCCACAGCACAGTCACCACCCTGATACCTTTTTAATAGGCTGTTCACCCCAGATGCAGGCATCAGTCTCAGTCAGAACACAGCGTGGACATGAGGGCCCTCACTCAGCTCCTTGATCTCCTGCTGCTCTGGATTCCAAGTAAGGAAAGACAATGATGAGGATTTCCTCCATGTGTTGTAGTCACTGATACTTGGCTATTAATGAAGCTTTCTTATAGCATTCTTGGTTCTATGTATTATTTATTGATTTGTTTATTCCATGTATGTATTTATTACTTTTCCAATGCCAGGTACCAGATGTGACATCCAGATGACCCAGTCTCCACCCACTCTGTCTGCTAAGGAAGCAATTGGGCCATGGATGGAAGAAGGCAAAATGCCACAGAAAGATACTGCAAAGCAGTTAACAATACTGTAACAGTTACACAAACAAGGACACTGAAGCAGACAGTTAAGGAACTTAACTGATGCCACACGCCATTAAGTATGGGAGGGCAGGGCCCCTGAGGCATATCGTTTGACCTTAGTCTCAAAGTGCAACAGCTGGACTGTGGCTAAGGATGGGCACTTCACCCTGAGTCTATAAAGACATACATGGAATAGAAATGGTACAAATGGAACTGCTTTCTTGAGACACATGCTGTAGATGGAAAAGGAGAGATTAATTTCTATTGGGAAACTAGAAGATGGACAGGGAGGTGATCAAGAGCCAGAGAACTTAAGCTAAAGCAAAGAACTGCTTACACAGTCCACCTAGACATGCATGGCCATCCAATGAGCACAACTTGAAGGATCAGGAAAAACCCAAGGTACATTTCACATAGACGTGGTTTCAGCCTGCTAAGTAGCAGAGAGCCTGAGATGACTGGGATGTTTTTGTTCATAACAGTTACTTCATAACAGGTAAATTCTTAGGTGGTTAGTTAGTTTTAGTGGCTCCATTTCTTAGGATTATAGGAACTGGTTGATAAGATTTTCATCTTAATTCCCAAATTTTCTTTGGATTTTGTCTAATGTTATATTAAAGAACAATTTCACTACAAATAACTTTGGCTGAAACTCATGTAAGTGTACGGTTTTAAAGTTGCACATGTCAAGTACACGTGCCATGGCCACTGCCATGGGATGTCAACAAAACACATAAGAAGAATATGAGAAGTCCAGGCATAGTGATGCATGCTTATAACTTCAGATATATAGGAGGTAGAAGTAGAAAGATCTCAGTCTATGGCCAGCTCAGGAATTTTTCATATATGACAGATGATATCTCAACAATGAATTAAAGCAAAAACAATTGGGAGTGTGGCTCAATGGATAAGAGTACTAGCCTACCAAGCCTAAGGCCGTTAGTTCAAACTCTAGTACTGTCAAAAAGAACTGTGAGACACAGAGAATAAAAACTGTTATGACTTACACAAGAAAGTTTCTGTGCAAATACAGTCAAGATAACTTACAGTTCAATATTGACATTTCTATTGAAATATCAAATTGGTTGATGCAAAGTTAACTAAACTTTGGACTAAGCTTGTGTCTCCCTGTTTCTCAGTCTAACAGAATGAAAGGTACAGCTCCATGCTGGACACAGATCATTTTGAAACCAGATTTTAACCACCCTCCTTCTCAAAGTGCAGAGTCCTTGCTATAGTAGGTCTGGCTACTCACTCGCAAATGCCAAGTACAGACATAGTGAAGGGCAGAATAAAAGAGATTTATCATGACAGCCATGGGAAGAGAACACTTTAGTATTTTTCAAGCATCTTTGGATAAATCCTTGTCACTCTTATCTCCCATTAAAAGCCAGAATTGGAGGTGTGGCTCAAGTGGAAATATACCAACCTTGAGTGAAATATCCAAGCCAGAATGAGCAGGAGGCCTTGAGTTCAAGACCATGGACTAGCACCAAAATAAAAAAAAATGAATTTACAGGCAGTAGATGGAACTGAAAACATGAATTGTATTGAGGATATTATATGCATAGTAGTAAATGCTAAACATTGAATTTCAAACAATACTTTTGGTTCTATTGGTGTTTGAACTCAAGGTTTCCTGCTTATTAGAGTCTACAACTTAAGCCACTCCACCATAGTTTTGTAGGTTAGTTTCTTTTTCAGAGGACATCTTGTGATTTTACCCAGCTTGGCCTTCTGTTCAAATCCTTCTAAATTCATCTCCTGTATAGCTAGAGAAATACGCACAACCTGCCTCTGTGTGCTTTTGAGATAGATCTCACTGCCTTCCAGAAGGGGCTTTACTCACTATCTTAAAATCTCTGTCTTCAGTTTAGTTGGGATTACAGGCATGAGTTACCATGTCCAGCCACAAATAAACAGTTATGAACTTAGTTACTATTAAACATAGTGAAGTAAATATTTGAAACACAAAATAATGGATGTAAGAAAAGGACATGACAATTACAACTATATTTCAATTGCATATATGTTGTCATGGACAAAATTAAATAAATATTTTGCCCCTAAACACTACAAATACATACACAAACACAAGGACACAGACCTCTATGAACAAATAAATTATGTTATTATATAAATTATTGGTTCACATCTTTTTTAGTATATATTTTTATTGTAAAGGTAGTGTACTCAGAGGTTACAGCTACATGACTACGTTAATGAGTACATTTCCTATCGAGCATTGTTACCTCCTCCTTTGTTTATCCCCTAACATCCCTTCCCACCCTACCTCCACTAGCATCCTTCCCGGCCTGCCCCCCCAGCCCCCCACATCAAGTTGAAAAGTTTGTTTTCAACATGGTGTCTTGTACATCTCATTGTTACAGTGGGTCAACCTGTATCCTTATTTCAGCTTTTTGTTATTTCCCTTACCTTCTCCAAATTAGAAAAATTTATAAACAAGATGCAGGCACTAGAATTAAATATAGGAAAAACAGGGGCTATACCATGGGGAACGAACATACTAAAGAAACAAAAATTCAAATAGTACATTATAAATACATTAAAAAACAACAGCAAGAAATATAGTGTCCCTATCTTGGGGTTCATTTCACTTAGCATCAGGTTATATGGTCATATGTACATGCTTTTGACCTTTTCTGCTTGCCCTAGACATGTACTATTTATTGAAAATAAGGGAAACCATGGAACCTATGATTGTTTGAACTGGTTTACTTCACTTAATATAATTTTTTCCAAGTCTTTCCATTTCCTAACAAAGGGGCTGGTCTCATTTTTTCTGATGGAGGCATAGTATTCCATATTGTGTGTGTGTGTGTGTGTGTGTGTGTGTGTGTGTATCACATTTTTTGATCCATTCATCTACTGAGGGGCATCTAGGTTGGTTCCATATCTTAGTTATGATAAATAATGCTGCAATAAACATAGTTGTGCTGGCAGCTTTCTTATAGCCTTGTTTGTGATCATTTGGGTAAATGCTCAAAAGTGTGATTGCTGGGTCATAAGAGAGCTCTATTTGTACTCTTTTGAGGAACCTCCATAATGATTTCCAGAGTGGTTGTACAAGTTTACGATCCCACCAACAATGCAGTAGGGTTCCCTTTAGGCCACATCCCCTCTAGCATCAGTTGATATTAGATTTCTTTTTTTTTCATTAAAATTTTTACTGTAAAAATACTGTACAGAGGGGTTACAGTTACAGGAGCAAGGTAATGAGTACATTTCCTATCAAGCATTGTTGGCTCCTCCTTTTTATTCCCCTACCATCCCATCTCTTTCACCTCCACAACTACCCCCCCACCATTGTATATCTCCTTGTTACAATGAGTCAACCTGTATCCCTATTTAAGCATTTTGTTTTTTCCCTTCCCCTTTCCGAATTAGAGAAGTGTATATAAAAGATGCAGAGCACACACATCAAATACAGTGAAAATAGTGATTATAATTTGGGGGAGGAACATACATAGAAACATAAAAATCACATGGTACATAATAAATACATTAGAAACAATAGCAAGAAGGAAAAATATATTTGTGTCACAATCTTTGGGTTTATTTCATTTAACATCATCCTAAATGGTCATATGTATATAACTTTTGACCTTTTCTATTTGTCCTACACATGTACAAGTTATTGCAACAAAGCTAATCCATGGGACCTATGTTTTTTGGGGCCTGGCTTACTTCACTTATTGTAAATCTTTCCATTTCCTAAGAAATGGGGCAATGTCATTCTATCTGATGGAGGCAAGGTGGGCAAGGTGTGTGTCTCTTTAAGGCAGCAGATAGAAGCATCTTGTTTTTTGATCCAACTAGACAGAGTGTTTTTTACTTAATTGGGAAGTTAAGTCCCTTAATATTGAGAGTTAGGACTGAGAGGTGTTTGGTAGTTCCTGCCATGTTATCCACATTCTTGGGGGCTGTGCCAACTGGGCTCTTCCTGTGCTTCTTGGATTCTCTCTTGGGGGCTGTTTCTTGGCCTTTATTGTGCTCTTTTTGATTTTCTATGTTTAGGACTTCTTTAAGTATCTTTAGTAGGACTGGTTTTTTTGTCCATAATATATGTATAGATTATATACACAGCAAAACAAAATGCGCAATACAGAAAAATGGCATCTGAGGATGTCCAGGTATGAATACACTAGCATATTACTTTTTGCAATTGTTCACTTCCACCTCTCCTCCAAACCAATAAAAGTACAGGCCATTCTGCTCACAGAGGTGCTTTCCCCATTCCATTTTCTAAAGACAGTGTTTCATGTGAATGTTAGCAAAATGATGCCTAAAAATGATATTTTACTACCTCTTAACATACATTGGGTACTTCTATACATCTACAGAGACTAGATGTTTTCAAGTAAGGACTCAGTCTGTCCACTATATACATGGCAGTCTTCACTGACTGCACACATGTGACTAATTATAACCTAAAAAGTGTCTTCAAACTAGGAACATTCTAGAACCTTTGTCCACCTATCCAGTGGGCTAGAATGCTCAGATTTTCAGAAGACCTTTTCTAGAAATTTTAGCACAGAACATACAAAGTCTACTATTTTTGTCATACACTGACAACCTCTCTAACATCTAGAAAGACTAGATGTAAGTTAGGACTCCTTTGTCCTTTATATACACTATGCACACAAGAAAGTAGAACAAAATGGGACAATGTTACCCTCCACTGTAAGCACTGGTGTGGCCTCTTCACATTTCTTTCACCTGGGTACCAAGGCATAAGCACCATGCCCACAACTCCAGCGGTTAACCGTTCTCCCTCCCCTCAAAATGGTATTTAAAATACATCAGGCATTCAGCATATCCAAGGTCCTTAAACACAGTCAGCTCTGCATACAGCAAGGGGGATGAGCTGCACACAGTTCAATGGTTGTCGCTGGAAAATGTTTTCGCCGGCCTCCTCTTCCTTCTCACAGGTCTTCTGTTCCATGTCCTCCAACCAGGGAATGGAACAAATGAGGAGGAGTGCGGCTCTGGCTGTGTCCCCTGGAGCTGGTCTCACACCGCCATTCCAGGTCACTTCCAGAAGACGTTTCTATGGTCTTTATAAACCCATGGCGTTGACAGGTGCGACTTCCTGCGTCTCCTTTATCACAGGTTGGCAACCTCTTCCCATCCGGAATGCCAGATGGACAGATGGACGAAAGGTCGTCTTTGAGAAGGTTGGGGAAGCTAAGAGCAGCCTTTACATACGATGGACACAGGCCTACCAGCGGCCCGCAAACCTTGGTGGGCTCCGGTGGGCACCTGTGTCACCCGTGGCCATCACTCTACCGTTTCTCCGCGGGCACCAGCCCAACCGCCCGGGCCGCCAACCGCTGCCCCTGTGGCCATCCGGGGCTCCGCTCACCTGCTCAGGACCCTTAGGGCCTTCGTGTGGCCTTGTTGCGGGGTGCGGCCTCTCTGTGGGGCAGGGAGGTCACCCCAGGTCCCGGATCAGCAGCCTAGAATGCTGGCGAGCCTCCAAGGCCGCTTGCGGTCCCTGTCCTCCAGCCTGTGAAAGCCGTGGTCGCCTGGCTGCGCCATGACCGCCTCTACGCAAGGGCGCTGCGTCCTTGGCAGCTGGGCGAGGCCTTTGTCTGGACCCGGCAAGGTGGAGCACCATCGCTATCAATCATTGCGGCGTGGCGTGGGGATGCGGGGAGCTAGCTGCTGCAAGAGCCCCATGTCTGCGGGACAAAGATTGTATACAGGCCAATCCCCGGGGCCTCTGCTCAGCCTCAGGCCTGGGGCCACAAGGCACCGATGTCCCAGGGAAGCAGGCCGGGCTCCGTCCCTCTCCGCACTCTCGGCCAGGTAGGACTGGTTTTATGGAGATTTATTGCTTTAATATTTATTTGATGTGGAACGTTTTTATTTGTGCTCCCATTATGAACGACAGTTTTAGTGGGTGCAGTATTCTTGGTTGATAGTTGTGTGTCTTTAAGTCATGGCAAACATCTTCCAGACTCTTCTTGCTTTAATTGTCTCTGCTGAGAAAGCTGCAGTCATTCTGATTGTTTTCCCTTTATAGGTGGATGGTCATTTCTCCCTGATAGCTTTAAGGATCCTTTTTGGTCTCACTTGATCTTGTGCAGACTACAATGTGGGATGAACTGTTCTGGTCTGGTCTATTTGGGGTTCCAAAGGATTCTTGTATCTGAATGGGCCTATCATTTTGGATGTTTGGGAAGTTCTCTATTAAATAAGATCCTGTTAAATAAGTTTCCTAGACCTTTAACTTCTGTCTCTAGGCCTTCCTCTACATCCATTAGCCTTCAATTAGGCCTTCTGATGGTGTCTTCTAAATGTTTTCTAGATCTGTCATATTTCTTGGGTTTGTCTTGAGTATTATCTGTTCTTTCTCTAATGTCTAGGCTCTTTTCAATCCCAAAGATTCTATCTTCTGCATGGTCTAACCTACTGTGAAGATTTTCTACTTTGCTTTTTATTCCTTTCCTTCTAATTGGT
>NW_012267493.1:138973-139522 GCF_000151885.1 Dipodomys ordii | reverse complement strand
GAAAAAACAAATTGTTTAAATAAGGATACAGGTGGACCCATTGCAACAATGAGATGTACAAGTTGTTATGTCGAAAACGAACTTTACAACTTTGGTGGGGGGGAGGAGGATTGAGTGTGGGAGCTGGGGGAGAGGTGGGGATAGGGTGGGGGGGAGGAAGGGAAGGGAAGGAAAGGGAAAACAAAGTAGGAGGCTACAATGCTTGATAAGGAATGTACTCATGATCTTGCCCATGTAATTATAACTCCTCTGTACAGTATTTTCACAATAATATATAAATAAAAAACAATTGAAAATTTAAAAATGAAACACTTTAAAATTATTTAAGCATAAATACATATTACTAAAATTAAAGGAGTTAAGACTGACAGTTTGTGAGCTGAGTAATTGATATCTGAATTAAGTATGCACATAATGAAGGATAAATTATAATGATCAAAGACAAGTATACATCTGGTGATGAACAAAACAGCACTTAAGGCAAAAAAAAAACAAAACCCAAAAGGACCAAAATGGAAAAGATTATAAAGAGAATTAAAAAAAGAAACA
>NW_012267493.1:132678-134629 GCF_000151885.1 Dipodomys ordii | reverse complement strand
TGTACTATGATGGCATATTTGGTGTGACTCTAGTCTTAGATTTGCCACTGGAACAGTAAAACTGGTTTCTACCTGAGAGCTTACTTAGACCCCATGTTCTCCTCTGCCATCTTCCTCCAGACTCTCTTGGTTTACATCTTAACCTGCAGCAACTTTTTCAAAAGTTAATGCAAAGAATGGAAATAATAATAGAGAGAACATCTGAAGAGACAATTCTAAAAATGATAAACAAAACATGACAAAATCTACAAAGAAGCATGATTTTATCATTTAACATATATCCCATATATTGCAATAATGCCCTTGATGATAAACTTCTCCACTCTAGGAAAAATATTGGCAACAAACAAAATGCATGTACATAAAGTGTGACTGACCAATCATCTCTCTCTTGCTCTCTCTCTCTCTCTCTCTCTGATCATACATACACACACATACACACACACATGCACATATACACACATACATAGACACACACAAAATGAATTTTTTTCCACTGTAAAAGAAGGATGTTTTCTGTGAATGGCTATGGAATGATACAAGTATATATTGTTAATAAATTGAAGAAGTATTTGGAATATATTTCATATAAAGTAGAAGAAAAAAGATTTGGTATTCTAATATAAGCAGGAAAAAACCCTAAACTACAAGCATACAGCAAGTGAGTGTGATACCCAGTACCTGTGATACCCAGCAATGTGACAGAAGGATTAGAAATGTGATTTTTCTTTGAGCATGACTTCCTTCATTTTGTTAATTCTCACTTAGTGTGCAATATCAAACTTACACATATACAAAAGGAATAGATGATGAGAAAAATAAAGGAAGGTGAAAATATGATTCTTTAAGAGGAAAAGGAAAATGTAAAAGTCAGAGAGAATATTTGTGAATAACAATCCACTCTCCTGAATTATTAGCTAGCCTTACAGTCAGGTCAGTAGGTAATTTATTAAAAATAATATACAAATATTATTCTAGAATATCCAGGTGAACATAATTTAATATAACGAAGGTTGGAATTTTATTTCTCAAGTAATGAATTAAAATTATAAATTAAAGAAGCACCAATCATACAGTTTTCATCTACAACACCCCAGATCTCTGTGACCAGAAATGTAATTGAGGAAGAAGAGCTGAGACATTAAATAGTACATCATAAGAACACTGAAGAATTCCTAAAATATTTTTATTCTTTCCTTTTTTTGGAATCAGGAAGCAAAATAGTATGTCAAGCACCATTGTCATCTTCATACATAGTGCTCATCTCATGACAAAAGAAAAGGTTTTCTTTTTATTCAAATAAGCTCATGAAAGTACATGATTTAGGAAATCGATGGTTTAGGGAAGATAACAGACAATCAAGCAGGTGTTTCCCAGATCCCTGGAGATTAACAATTGAAGAAGATGAGATCCAACTGGAACTGAGAATTTGAAGACAAGCTTTCCTCTTTGACCATCACTTCTTTCTGTCTAATACATCCCAACAATGACCAGGGAAGACATTAGCCAAAAAAAGAGATACTGCCTGATAAAGTTCTAAAGCGCTTGGACTTTAGTTTCTGTGAAATCAAATGGTTTATTGAGTCATGACACATAAAAAAAGAGAAACATCACGTCCTATGATATGTTCCTATATCCATCAGTGACAATACTGAATAGAAGTAGGACCATTTTTCTCTGGATCTAAACACCATGAGCATTTTTGCCAACCTTTGTAAAAAATATATTTGGTGTTTAGGGAATGATTGGGGTTAGCAGTCTATAAATTCATTGTTACTAAAGATTTCTAATTTATGTGTGGGTGGCTACTTAGGTTTTAGTATTTCAATTAACTTTCAGAAATCTTTTGTCAAACTTTCATTCTTTGGGCCTTTAACTTTTAAGTGATTAACTTTCCTTATCTTTCCCTTTTCCTTCTTCCAGCTTTCAAAATTTAGGATGTTTGCTTTTA
>NW_012267493.1:131054-131423 GCF_000151885.1 Dipodomys ordii | reverse complement strand
AATAGAAAAGAAAAGCCAACCAAGAATACTGTATTCATAACCCCATACCTTAAAATTGAAGGCAAAAAAATAACATTGTTTTTCTAACTGCAAATGAAGGGAAATTGGTATGTGTAGACATACTCTGGCAGAACAAGAAGCCTTTCAGAACCAAAGGAAGTTATAGGAAGGGCGCTGAACCTATGAGGGGAAAAGACCTCAAAAGGATTTCAGAAACAAGAAGCTGAAACCAAATAAAAGTTCTCTCTTCCATTAGGTGATGGTCAAGCCTAGGAAACAAACTATAATGCCACATGTTGGGACTGTCTGTTATGGACTGGAAGAGGGCCTTTGAGTAACTTGATACTGAATTCCATGGTTTGTCTGAAT
>NW_012267493.1:125988-126329 GCF_000151885.1 Dipodomys ordii | reverse complement strand
TTAGACATACTTTTGTAGTTGCTCCACAAACTCCAGGGCTATTGTAGCCGATTTGACCACAGTGTCCTTCATCACCTGATGTGCATTGGCACTTCTGGGATTGAACACTTGCTGAGGGAATCGCTGATCACACCTGCACCAATCCAACTAAAGGCAGTTGCCATTTGCCTGGTCAAGTTTAATATATATAAGAATGAATGAATATATATATATATATATGTGTGTGTGTGTGTGTGTGTGTGTGTGTGTGTGTATTTTAACCTATGTATATGTGCAAACATTTATACATACCTATATATACACAAGCATATATAGTTATATATAATTATATATAGTTTATA
>NW_012267493.1:124748-125938 GCF_000151885.1 Dipodomys ordii | reverse complement strand
AAGAATGAATGAATATATATATATATATATGTGTGTGTGTGTGTGTGTGTGTGTGTGTGTGTGTATTTTAACCTATGTATATGTGCAAACATTTATACATACCTATATATACACAAGCATATATAGTTATATATAATTATATATAGTTTATACATACATGTATATACATTTATATGGAAATATGTACTGGCCAGTGTCTTTTCCTAGTCTTTCCTTCCTCTCTGGTTGTTCCTTTTGGGGTTGTGGGCTACTGGCTTGCTAAGGAACTGTTTTGTTTGCTTACTTTGTTTCAGAGAAAAGGTAACACTGGGAAGACAAAGTTGGACTGGCGCTTTGGAACTTGGTGAATCTGCTGCCTGTAGGCTGAGCACAAGTGTGGACCATCAACACTGAGCTCCTATCCCCTGTGGTTAGGGTGTGTTTTGATCTGAGCTTGTTGCTTCTGTTATGGTAGGAAGCAGGTGGGTAGTTGGGAGAGAGTGCCTAGATCTCCTCCATCACCTGCTGTGTGTTGGCAGTTCCCAGGTTGGATAATTATTTAGGGAATTGCTGCTCACACTTGAACTAATCTAACTGAAGCCAGTGGCTATTGGTCTTCTAGAAATAAGTGTATATGTAAGTACATTTTCCCTTGTGTAATATGTACACATGCATACATATATACACATAAATGTACATATACATATGCAGAAACCAATAAAATATACATATATTGCACGTATATATATATGTGTGTGTGTGTGTGTGTGTGTGTACAGTGTGTACAGCCTTTCCTTCCTCTTTCTTGGTTCTTTGTAGGCTTGTGAGACTTCTGGCTTGGGGGGAACCATTTTATTTGCTTGCTGGGTTTCAGTGACAGGGTCCCACTGGGAAGACCAGTTTAAACTTGAGCTTTGGAACCCGGTGAGTTGGCCTCCTGTAGACTGTCCCACAGGTGTGGATCATCAACACTGATCTCCTGACCCTCCCTGCTGTTAGGGTGTGTTCTGATCTTAGCTTCTTCCTTCTGATTTAGTAGGAAGCAGCTTGGGTAGATAGCAGAGATTCCTCTACTTATTTCATCACCTGAGGTGAGTTTTCATTTCTCAGATTGGATAATTGTTTAGGGAACTGCTGATCACTTCTGCACCAATCTAACTGAAGCTAGTGGCCATTTGTCTTGTCCATATATATGTATATGTATATATATA
>NW_012267493.1:119247-119903 GCF_000151885.1 Dipodomys ordii | reverse complement strand
ATGTTGGTATAATTTGGGAAGCAGAAGGGGAAAAAAAAAACAAATTGTTTAAGTAGGGATAAAGGTGGACACATTTCACAATGATGTGCACAAGATGCTATTTGGGGAAGGAGTGTAGTTGTGGAGATCGGAGGGATGGGATGGGAGGGGAAAAAAGGGGAAGAAGCAACAATGCTTGATAAGAAATGTACTCATTACCTTGCTCATGTAATAGTAACCCCTCTGTACAGTATTTTTACTATAAAAACATTTTAAAAAATAAAGAATTCAATAGAGAAATAGCAGGAAGACCCTTACTGCTGTCTAAGGGATCACTGACTATTATGATAAAAAGAAACTACTGAAGGTCTTTAAGAAGAAATTTGCCTGCAACGGTACTGTAATTAAGCATCCAGAATATGGAGAAGTAATTCAGCTACAGGGTGACCAGCACAAGAACATATATCAGTTCCTGGTAGAGCTTGGACAGGCTAAGGACGAACAGTTGAAGGTTCATGGGTTGTAAGTGGTTATAGCTCACTAAAGCTTAAGTGAGGATTTCCTTGCAATGAGTAGAATTTACTCCTTTCCCTTGTCACAAGTTTAAAAACCTCACAGCTTGCATGATGTAACCATTTGGGGTCAGCTTTTAACTTGGACTAGTATAACTCCTTCAT
>NW_012267493.1:118873-119197 GCF_000151885.1 Dipodomys ordii | reverse complement strand
GCTACTCAGTGCCATGTGAAGTAATGGACTGGTTTTTGGTTTACTTCTCCCAGTTTTAATGTGATATCATTTATTTATACTTAAATGAAAAAGAAGCAATCTTTTTCCCATTATCAGAGAGGAACCTGTATAGAGGCAAATTTGCCACATGGCGTCCTTAAGTCTCCATTTGGTCACTGAGATCTGACAACCTGCAGTTGGCCCAGCCCCTGATGATTTGCATCTTCCCTAGAGCACAGCCCAAGAACTTGATAAGCTGCGTACACACTGTTCAGTAGAATGTTCCAGTCAGCACACAGCATGGACATGAGGAACCCTGCTCAA
>NW_012267493.1:115805-116296 GCF_000151885.1 Dipodomys ordii | reverse complement strand
TAACAGGTTCTTTTTTGTCGAATTATCATACTTCCCAGCACACTGACTTCAGGAAGCCAACACTAGCAACCTTGTAAGACATCATGACTCAAGTCAGACAAGCATAGGGAGAGCCACTGGTTTTCCTCACATGCACCTGTTGTGCAACAAAGAGAGTTAGATTTTCCTTTATCCCTTCAGCTCTCCACATGCAGTTGTGATTCATATTTGGTAGAATCCGAGGGGTGACTAGAAGAGATTCTGGGATCTCTGTGCAGCTTTTATCTCTCATTTTCTGTCTTCACCTTTGTGGACTTTCTAGCTCTATTCTTCAACTTCCTACTGGCAAATCACGGACATACTCTTTTTTTCTCTGTCTCTCTCTGTCTTTCTCTCTATCTCTCCCAACATTCCCCACCCTCTCTTACAAACACACATACTACTGGAAAAAAGTGGAATTATATCTCACTAAACATTTCTCATGTTAAACAAAGCAATATCCATTCAGTTTG
>NW_012267493.1:114869-115755 GCF_000151885.1 Dipodomys ordii | reverse complement strand
CAAACACACATACTACTGGAAAAAAGTGGAATTATATCTCACTAAACATTTCTCATGTTAAACAAAGCAATATCCATTCAGTTTGAAGCCACAACTCTCTATAATGTAATACCAGGTACTAAAATTTTGAGTTTAGAATCACTGAGGAAGAAGAGGACAACCTAAAATACAGACAGAAGATAGAGACTCTAATAAGAATAGAATATTCTTAATAAACAGTGAACAAACCAAATAGGAAAAATAACGAAAGCTGCTGCCATGATGCCAGATATATCTTGCCCCAAAGAGCTTCATTTTCCTAATCATTAATACCATAAAAAATAAGATAGTTTAGTCTTATGTAACTCCTGATGTGGCACACTGACAGTATTCTTTCTGTATTACTTTTCTCAAAAAATATGCAATCTAATCCAGGTATTACTGAAATCTAAGGATGAGAGAATAAGATCTGAGATGAGAGTTCAAAGAATCTTGGGAAGGAAAGACTATGAGACCCTGTCTCTGATTAACGAGCAAAAAAGGTTTAAGTGGAGTTATCAAGAGGTAGAGCAACAGCCTAGAGCAAAAGAGCTAAGGGCAGCACCTAGTCCTTGACTTCCAGTACTTCCATAAACTCATGAACAAACACACACAAGCACACATTCAGACTAATGCACACACACACATACACATACATAAACCCCAATCAAGCAATCTGAATTTAACCTATAGAAAACGATAAAAAGACATTTTAAAATGTAATGTATAATTAAGTCTTCTTTTTAAAAATCTGGTTTTGTAAGATGGAATATTTAAAAAAATACCATTAGATGGTAGAGAAACCACACAATAAACAAAAATGATGTTTAGTAGTCATAAGGAAGCTATAGAATTAGTGTTTTATCAT
>NW_012267493.1:114076-114386 GCF_000151885.1 Dipodomys ordii | reverse complement strand
GGAAGCAGGACTGAGGCTTCATCCTGAGGATGCTTGCATTCAATGAGAATATTTTCTTGGAAATAAAAGTGTGAGCCTGCTTCATTTTCTGATCAAAATGAGAAAAAAAATGACTATATGCAGTGTTTCATTGGTTTTGTTTGTAGATGCATATGCATTTTTTCTCCTGCTCAGATGCCAGTGAGCACCTTATAGGGACATGGTCTCAAGACTCTTTCCTGTGTCCTAGCAAGAATATAAAGAGCATCCCAGATAGGAATCAGCAGAAACGAAGCCTAAATCCTGAACTCCTGCACATTCCTTGCCTGGT
>NW_012267493.1:113229-114026 GCF_000151885.1 Dipodomys ordii | reverse complement strand
GGTCAAGTCTACCAGAGTTAGGGTGGAGTCTGGACATAGTCACTCTAGACATTAGCAGCCCATTGCCTTTGAGGCACATGAACTTCCTCCTGTCATCACTAGAAGGGGAAATCTCACAGTAGCTGCTGCCCTGCAGGTGGCAGCTGGGAGCCTGGGAACTTCTTTAAGAACAGGTGTTGGAGTGGAGGCTCTGAAATGACATCAAGACCTCCTCCCACATCCATCTGTTTCTCATACAGGGACACCTCCAATGATTCTGCTCTGCATTTCTGAATGAGGACTTCAAAGTGTTCTCACTCCTCTTGTCTTTTGCACTATGCTCACAAGCCAATTCTTCCCTACTTCTCACATAGCTGTTCTTGAGTTGAGCTTCAGTTCTGCTTTCTCCAGATCTTGGACTCTGGCTTACTAGTGTCTCCACAGTACTCTAAGAATCTTCCTTGGTTAATTGTGGTTATTGACAAACTTCCAAGGAAATGCTATATAGATAGAGGATTACATATGGAGAAGTTGTAGTCTTTCAGGAATAGATTCCCAGATGAGCACAGAAACCCTCATTGTTGCCAGTCAGAGAGGAGGCTGACAGAGGTCTGTGAAGTTCTTTGTTCTGTGCCCACATAGATCCTACCAAGGTATATACCCTGAGTGATGGGAAATTCAAGGGAAGTAAATTAATTGTAAATTCCTCACCCATAGTTTCTTTGCACATGGAGCCTTGATATCCGGAGGTTCCAGAGCATCTGGTTTTCTGTGTCTTAGATCCATTTAGATAACCTATCATTCTCAACAATGAAAAA
>NW_012267493.1:112838-113179 GCF_000151885.1 Dipodomys ordii | reverse complement strand
ATTCTCAACAATGAAAAACAAATTTCTCCATTAGCAGGAATACAGGAGGAGTTTCTTGATGTTTGGAGGTCTTGACTATGGAGAAGACCATGAGAATGCTCAGTTTAGCATTGGTTTTATGTCCCCAAGGCAAGTTACCAAAAAATAAAGTCATATATTATATTAGACAGGAAAATATTATCTCAGAGTATTCAAATATTGTGAATATTGAACCATGGTGTTTATATAGGATTTCACATCCTGTGGAAGAGTCAGTCTCAATCAGCACACAGCATGGACTTGAGGGCCCCTGCTCAGCTCCTGGGGCTTCTGCTCCTCTGACTCCCAGGTAAGGAAGAAAA
>NW_012267493.1:109744-110771 GCF_000151885.1 Dipodomys ordii | reverse complement strand
TGGCAATGTGACTCACAAAGGGTTGGTGTTGTCACAGTGGTGATGAGGTCTCCATTGGATAGTGATGTCATGACAAATATGTAATATCACCATCATATGTCCAATTTCAATTGCTACTAGATCACAATGAAGATACCAGTTCAAGGAAAGAGCTAGAAGTCAGAAAGGCCATGAATTTTCTAAAAAATTATAAGGACAAAATAGGATTGTGAAAACAAAATGGGACAGTGATATTACATTGGCAATGTGATGTTACAATATCATGTCACAATAACATTTTAATGTCACAGTTGGTGATTCAATACCGGTGATGAGGTCACAATAGGCTTGTGATGTTGTGATGGGTGATGATGTCATTTCATAATGCTATGATGTCATTGTAGTTTGGTGAAGTCACAATGAGCTGATGCTGTCATAATGACAATGCGATGTCACAGTGGTGATGATATCACAAAGGGTTTATGATGTTACAATGGCATGAGTGATCTCAAGTGTTATTAGTTTACAATATTAGCACACAAAGGGGCTGTGATGTCACAAAAGGCCCATAATAGGTTTTTTTCCCAAACCTGTTATGAACTCATAACCTTTTAGAAAATTCCTGGTCTCTGCCACTTCTCGCTCCTACCTTAAACTCATATCCTAATTGTGAACTAGTAACAACTGAAATTAGACATGCCACTGTGATATTGCAAACTTATTAGTACATTACAAATCCATTGTGATCTCAAAAACAGTGTGAAATCACAAACCTATTAGGACCTCAGGAAATTTGAAAAATACCTGGCCTTTGTGACATCACAGGCCCTTTTTGAACCCATTCTACCCGTTGTGAACTAATGAAAATTGAGATCAGATGTGTCATTGTAACATCACAAACCTTTTGTAGCATCATCAGGAGTGTGACATTACAGTGTCATTGTAACATTAACAGCTCATTGTAATATCACAAAATAAAAATGACATAATAGCATTATGACATCACATTGTCACAGTGATGTCCTATACACATTTGAATGCCTATTCT
>NW_012267493.1:105157-105533 GCF_000151885.1 Dipodomys ordii | reverse complement strand
AACTTTTGTGACCTGCTTCCATTGTGATATCTTAGGCCCTTTGTGAGCTGATAATATATATTCGACCTCATAATATTTCAGGTGTGACATATGATATCAACAATCCACTGTGACATCATGAAAATTCTGACATCATATTGGCAGATATCATGACCATTGTGTTACACTGAGACACCAAAACTTGTTAGGCCATCATCACATTAGTTAAAACATATACCTTTGGAGATATCACAGTCCCCTTGTGAACTCATATACTCATTGTGAATGAATGACAATTGTGCTCCAGCAAGACATTGTAACCGTTACAATCCATTGTGACATCACAAACCTATTGTGACGCCATCACAATATAGCATCACCTAATAATTGTGACATC
>NW_012267493.1:103017-104537 GCF_000151885.1 Dipodomys ordii | reverse complement strand
CAAGACATTGTAACCGTTACAATCCATTGTGACATCACAAACCTATTGTGACGCCATCACAATATAGCATCACCTAATAATTGTGACATCAAAAGGTTATTATGTCATAATATTGTGACATCACATTGCCATTGTGATATTACTGTTCCATTGTGTTTTCACAAACCCAGTATGACCTCATAACATTCAAGAAAATTCACGGCCTTTGGGACTTTAAGCACCTTCTGTGAACTCCCATCCCCATTGTGAAGTAGCAGCAATTAAAATTGGACATGTGGTTGTGATATTACAAACCTATTGTGACCTCATCACCACTTTGACCTCACAAAACCATTGTGAAATTACATTGCCATTGTGACTTCACAATCACATTGTGACATCCTAAATCTATTATGATCTCTTTCAAACTTTAAAAAACATATGGCCTTTGTGACATTACAGTCACTTTGTGTACCAATATCCTCGTTGTAAACTAAGGACAATTGAGGTCAGACCTGCCATTGTAACATCACAGTGACATCATCATAAATGTGACATTATATAGTCGTTAAGATACCATCAGCTCATTTTGACAATACCAACCTACAATGACATCATAGAATTATTACGTCATACTATCATTGTGATGTCATAAACAATTTTGAATGCCTATTTATTATTTCAAATGTGGCACGTGGGTTAATATCAGAAATGTATTGTGAATGCATAACCATTGTGATATCACAATCTCTTCATGACATCACATTGCCACTATGATACCACTAATCAACTGTGACAACACAAACCTGTCCTATTCTCATAACTTTTGTGACGTGCTGCCATTGTGATATATTAGGCTGTTTCTTTTTTGGACCTCATAGTATTTCAAACATGAAATGTGATATCAGAATCCACTGGGACTTCATGACCCCTGTGATATCAAACTACCAGATGTCATGAACATTGTGTAATGGTTTGTAACATCACAAACCTTCACAGTTTCTGTGTGGCATGGAGTGAAATCCTTTCATGTTTTCAAGTAAATGTGAAGGACTCTATAGAAATCTATAAGCAAATGTTTGATGCTTTGCTAGTGCTACGTGTTGGCAATTTGGGAGCAAACTGCAGAACAGGCAGGGTTCACTGATTCCTGTCAATGATGAAACCATTCAATCACTGAGCTCTTCTCTGAACCCTCACTCCATGTGTGAATGACAGAGACCCAGAAGAGGCCAGGAGCAAAGGGACTTGATGTAACCTGGCTGCAGTTTGAATGCAGTCTCAAAACTGGGAGAAGTAGGATGAACTTTCAGTGTGTAAGAAACCTGACCCATCGCTGGTACTTTCATGCTATGCAGATAGAAGTCAGCCATTAACAATTCAAACAATACACTGAAATAAAAAGTGAAAAAAAATTCAATGACATCAGTATTCAAATACCAAATAGCAAGATTATGGCAAGTGAAATGAACTTAAGACATGGACACAAAAGGTTTCTCTTTGTTGTAGTTTTTAATGCACTACCTGTTTCTTTTTCCTTT
>NW_012267493.1:97898-100694 GCF_000151885.1 Dipodomys ordii | reverse complement strand
TATACTTCAATTTAAATTGATTTTAAATAAAATTAAGAAGGAAAGAAATACAATGGAAGTTTGTGAATCATTTCTTAAAAATTAACTTTGATGGCTCTAAAAGAAAGGCTAAGGAATGGGTCATTCTGATTAGAATATGATGTGAGAGCTGGGTGTTGGTGGTAAACCTAGCTACTTAGGAAGCTGAAATCTGAGGATGTGGTTAAAAGCTATCCTCGGAAGGAATTTGTGTCTTTCTCCAATTAATCACAAAAAATAACTTGCAGAGCTGTGGCTCATGTAGTAGAGGGATAGCCTTGAACTTAAAAATTTAGAGCTATAGACCAGGCCCAGAGTTCATGCCCAGGACCAGCAAAAAGAAAAGAAAGTGAACAAAAGAGAATATAAAAGAAAAGGCAAGAAATATGAGACATGCACAGGTGAGATATCATGGTGAAAGCCCTTCATGTATTTAATATATACTAAATAAATCAATGAAAGGAAGATAAAATAGGCTCTATGGGTTTCTGGGAAGAAATGACAGAGAAGGAAGGAGAGGAAATGAAGGTGAATATGATTTAAGTTCTTTATTGGCATATGTAAAATAGAATAGTGAATCCTATTGAAAGGTTTTAAGAAGGGAAAGATGGGGATAATGAATAGGGATCAATGGCATTAAGTTGATGATTAACATTGTATGCATGAGTGAAAAAGTCACAATGAAACACTTTTTGTACAACTTTTATTTGCTGAAAAATAAATTCATTCTATTTTCTAGCAGTACAAAAGCAGTGGTCAACAACTGTATATGTTGCTATTTTCTACAGAGAAATGTCACTTTCCCTTTGTGCTGTCAAAAATATCTCAGCTCAAAGTCATAGAAATTCCGTTACCCAGATAGGTAAATTCAATTTTTAATCTTAATCACAATATATACAATAGTCATGAACTTGTTAAGAAATGATTGTAGAAAGTGAATGATTTCAAAACACACAGAGAAATTGATGAATTAATGCCATATTGGGCATGATGGCTGATACCTGTAGTTCAGACTCCTAAGGAAACAGAGAATGGTAGGAATGTGCTTCTAGGTCAGTCAGGGAAAATTAGTAAGGCCATACCTCATTCACTAGGCCACCAGAGAACAGTTTCTTTTTTTATAAGTATTTTATTGTGAAAAAACTGTACAGAGGGGTTACAGTTACAAGATAAGGATTCAAATGGATTTTCCTTTCTTGCGATTGTTTCCAACATATTTCTAAGATGATTTCTTTGTTGTTTGCATGTACCTCCCCCATGGTATAAGCCCTGCTGTCACTATATTTGATGCTGATATAATTTGTGGAGGGGAAGGGAAAAAACAAATTGTTTAAATAGGGTTACAGGTGGACCCATTAATGAGATTTACATGATGTTATGTCGAAAAAAGAGAACAGTTTCTTTAGTCTGGCCTCCAATTTTGTGATTTTATCACTATCGGTGACCAAAAGTAACCATGTTGCTGAATGTCTCTGAGATTAGATTTGTACTTGTTTTCTCACAGGTTTATATTCAGTGGTGCATATATGTGACTAAAGTCCAGAAGTGCTGCTGTGCTCTTTTTGTGGTGTCTGTTAGGAGGTTCATGTTTTGAATTACTATTACTAGCAATCTTCCTTCCAGTTCTAGACTAAGGGGATAGCTGGTAGATTGCTCTTCTCAGTTATTCTTTCCCCTTGGTAATTTGTGAGAATGCACAGAGAACTTTTTGATAGCTTACAGATAGCCTGTTCCTTATTGAAATACCATTATGAATTCAAGGATTTACAATTTCTTTAATGGATGTGATATCCAAATTCATCAGTGAATAGCACTTGATAGCTCATTTCTTTTCTCTTATTAGTTTAGCTCAAGCTAACTTTGTATCCCACACAGTAGTGACTCCTTGGGTCCTGACACCTGCACAGGCCAATCCCAAACATCTGGATGTCCTCTTGTGTCACTCCATCTCAGTACACAAAAATTAGGGAGCCTGTGAAAGACAGTTTATTCTTTCCAGAGACTGCCTTAGAGAAAAACTTGTAAGAACCCAGAACCTGGAAACTTCTGAAGAAACATTATATACTGTTCAATAATATTCTTTTTTCACTCACTATTCTCTTGGAAGTTTTAGGAAAATAGAAGTACTTTTGATGATGGTTTGTGATGGTTTATCTGCATTGTCAAATTAGCTGGATTGCTGCAAGATGAACAAACTATACTTGTTGACATATCTGTGAGAGTTCCTGTAGAGAGAATTGGCTAAGAGAGGAAAATCTACGCCATTGTACACAGCCCCTTCCAAAATGCCAGGGCCTCTTATGAAGTTAAAAAGGAAGGGGGAGTAAGCAATTCAATGTATTACATGGCTGCCATTATATGAGGACTCTGCCCATATGGTACACTAAAGTTTCTAATCTATGAGCTGAAACAAAGAATTCTGCTATTTCAGGTGTTTTTACTGAGGACTTAGTTACAGAAATGACAAGTAACACATCTTTATAACTTAGATTCTAGCTTACTTTCTGACCAATGATGGAAAATGGATGCTGAGAGCATTTGGTGTCCACATCACTGGGTTGAGAAGGATGATATTTATTTTCAGGGGAAATTGGTAATTTGTTGCAGAAGATTTTTTCAAAGTGAGAGTTTAAATGTGGGAAAACATTTATCAGTGAAGGAAAGCTGTAATGCAGAGGGAGTAGAATAAGTCCCCGAACACATGGATTTTGCTTACGAAGATGAGATGTGGAAGTGAACATCACAGAAGAGTTGCAGGCCAGGCAGTGGGTTCTGAGC
>NW_012267493.1:80206-97848 GCF_000151885.1 Dipodomys ordii | reverse complement strand
AGATTAGATTTGTACTTGTTTTCTCACAGGTTTATATTCAGTGGTGCATATATGTGACTAAAGTCCAGAAGTGCTGCTGTGCTCTTTTTGTGGTGTCTGTTAGGAGGTTCATGTTTTGAATTACTATTACTAGCAATCTTCCTTCCAGTTCTAGACTAAGGGGATAGCTGGTAGATTGCTCTTCTCAGTTATTCTTTCCCCTTGGTAATTTGTGAGAATGCACAGAGAACTTTTTGATAGCTTACAGATAGCCTGTTCCTTATTGAAATACCATTATGAATTCAAGGATTTACAATTTCTTTAATGGATGTGATATCCAAATTCATCAGTGAATAGCACTTGATAGCTCATTTCTTTTCTCTTATTAGTTTAGCTCAAGCTAACTTTGTATCCCACACAGTAGTGACTCCTTGGGTCCTGACACCTGCACAGGCCAATCCCAAACATCTGGATGTCCTCTTGTGTCACTCCATCTCAGTACACAAAAATTAGGGAGCCTGTGAAAGACAGTTTATTCTTTCCAGAGACTGCCTTAGAGAAAAACTTGTAAGAACCCAGAACCTGGAAACTTCTGAAGAAACATTATATACTGTTCAATAATATTCTTTTTTCACTCACTATTCTCTTGGAAGTTTTAGGAAAATAGAAGTACTTTTGATGATGGTTTGTGATGGTTTATCTGCATTGTCAAATTAGCTGGATTGCTGCAAGATGAACAAACTATACTTGTTGACATATCTGTGAGAGTTCCTGTAGAGAGAATTGGCTAAGAGAGGAAAATCTACGCCATTGTACACAGCCCCTTCCAAAATGCCAGGGCCTCTTATGAAGTTAAAAAGGAAGGGGGAGTAAGCAATTCAATGTATTACATGGCTGCCATTATATGAGGACTCTGCCCATATGGTACACTAAAGTTTCTAATCTATGAGCTGAAACAAAGAATTCTGCTATTTCAGGTGTTTTTACTGAGGACTTAGTTACAGAAATGACAAGTAACACATCTTTATAACTTAGATTCTAGCTTACTTTCTGACCAATGATGGAAAATGGATGCTGAGAGCATTTGGTGTCCACATCACTGGGTTGAGAAGGATGATATTTATTTTCAGGGGAAATTGGTAATTTGTTGCAGAAGATTTTTTCAAAGTGAGAGTTTAAATGTGGGAAAACATTTATCAGTGAAGGAAAGCTGTAATGCAGAGGGAGTAGAATAAGTCCCCGAACACATGGATTTTGCTTACGAAGATGAGATGTGGAAGTGAACATCACAGAAGAGTTGCAGGCCAGGCAGTGGGTTCTGAGCGCTGGTGGCTGGCTGCTATGCTACTTGGAGCAGGATGGGAGGGGCAGCACTTCTCTGCTGGAGGCAACTGGGCATAGAGCCTCAGACAATCAAGACTCCTCCAACTACACCCCCCCCTCCCATCTCCAACTCCAGAAGCTTTGCCTTAAGACTTCTGAATAGTTTGTGAACACATCCATATTGTAAGTCCTTTATAAGCACATTTGTTATCTGTAACTAAGAACAGTGACCAATCCTCACAGAGTGCAACAGCCTGTTTTCTTCTAATTATAACCCTTACCCAGCATACTGGCTCCAGGTAGCCAACACTAGCAACTTTGTAAGTCATCAGGACTCAAGGCAGAGAAGCAGAAAAGGAGCCACTGGTTCTTTCCACCTGCACTATGCCATGAACCAAATACTGATGGATTTCCTTTACCAGTTTACTCCTCCACATGCTTTCAGTGATTCATATTTGGTAAAATGCTGGGTGTCAAATGGAGGGATTCAGGGATCTCTGTGCAGATTTTTTCACTTGTTTCTGTGTCCTCCCCTGTGTGGACTTAGTAGATCCTCCCCCTCCTCCTCCTCCCCTCCTCCTCCTCCTCCTCCTTCTTCTTCTTCTTCTCTTCTTCTTCTTCTGTCCTGGGGCTTGAACTCTGGGCTTGGGCGATGTCCCTGTGCTCTTCAGATCAAGACAAGCGCTCAACTGCTTGAGCAACAGCACCACTTCCAGTTTTCTAGTGGTTTATTGGAGATGAGTCTCACGGAGTTTCCTGCCAGGGCTGGCTTTGAACCGAGATCCTCAGATCTCAGCCTCCTTAGTAGCTAGGATTACAAGTGTGAAACACCGGTGCCCGGCTTAGGTCTTCTTTTTCAACATAATACTGGGCACCCTCCTCACCACCCCATAAAAAAGAGTAGAATTTTATCTCACAAATTACTCCTCAGGTTGAACAAAGTGGTATTCAATCAATTTGAAACCACAGCTCTCTACAATGTAAGGCAGTGAATAACAGTTGAGTATAGAATCCCTAAGGAAAAAGAGGAAGACCTAAGTAAAGACAAGATCCAATCAGGATAGAATATTCCTAACAAACTGTGCATAATACCAAGTAGGAAGAATTATGAAAGCAGCTGTCATGGTGCTCTTCTAAAGAGTTAATTTTGCCACAGGGGCTTGTTTTTCCATATGAATTTATTACTACCAGAAATAATAAGATAGGTTGAAATTATATACCTCCTGAAGTAGTGCACTAAGAATGAGTATTCTTTCTATAATGCCTTGATGAAAAAACTTACACTTGGAGTCAGTACTACTGAGATCTAGGTTCAGTGAATGCAATCTGAAGACCAGAGTTTCTAGCAAACTGGAAAGGAATGTCTTTGATACTTTCTCCAATTAACCAGCAAAACACCTGTATGTTGAATTGTCAAATGGTAGACCTCCAGCCTTGTACAGAAAAAGCTAATGGCAACATACAGGCCCTGATATCAGTATAATCACACACACAAACACACACACACAAACACACACACACACACAAAGAAACTGCAATATTAACCCCCCCACACACACCACCAACAATATACAATACAAATTTAATCCATAGAAAATGTCAAAAAGACATTTTGGAATATATTTTATTAATATTTCTAGGGGGAAACGCTTATTTTATAAGATATAAAGTGAAAATATTACCACTAGAGGGCAGAAAACTCAGTAGAAAACAAGCTATTCATCTTAGTAATAAGGAAGTCATAGAGTTAGTGTTTTACTATCAACCAAGTCTTCAGGATTGGACATTTGAGTATGACCAGACACACTCAAGAGGAGGCTGTCAGCAGGCTGGATTGTGGGGAAAAGTCTTCTGTCTTTGGTATTTGGAGACTGGAAACTTCGTCTTGTCTCTATTTCATGCCTGCTTTCTCAGCAAAGGTAATATTTTCAGGAAAGATTCATGTCCCCTTGAGTTACGTTTACTTGGAAGAGGCCTGTAAGAAGTGAGTGAGGTGATGTGAGATCACTGGGGCTGAAGCAAACCCTATAGTACTAGTGTCTTTAGGAGATGAGACACTGGGGATTGCTGTCTCTGTCATGGTGTCCATTTCTGTCTGCCCCTGTCTCTGATCCTCCTGGTCTGCACTTCATTAGGTATAACACCTGGTCAGCTGATACAGATGGATTGTCATAGTAGTTAACACCACTTGGGTATTCAGCATTTGTTGTTTGTTTTTCAAACATTCTTTTCAGTAATAATCACTAATTTATTTTTCTTCACATTGTTATTTCTACCTTTTAGCACCTTGATATAGAAAACCTTCTAACAATTCTGGCTTTAGGAGAAGTTTTATGAAATATTTAATGCACTCATACATTCATAGTAGTCACAAGGTTCTTATACCAACATGTTTCCTCTGCCTTATCAACTATTTGCAGAGGATAATTCTCACAAATCTTTTCTTCTCTGAATTGCAAGAGTTGTACAAGAGATTATATAATGTAACATGCTCATTGGAATGTCTAGGGCTTCTTGATCAGAGTCACCCTTCTGTCATGCTATTTGAAAATAAACAGCAGAAATTATAGCATGGAAAACATCAAGTTACTTCATACAACAGAAAATATGAAGAATTATATAGGATTTCTCTCACACAAATCCTCATAATTATGAGTGACCTAAATATTATTTTAGATAATAAATTGTTGTTATTTTACCAAAATGAATGTTTCAATCACAAGAATACATTATTTTCCTATCACATTATTAAATGTGGAGACATACATATATGCATAGCTTTTTATTTAAATATTGACAAATATTTAAACACTTTCAGATGATATAATTTCAAATATTAAAAGATACATGAAATATTGTCTATACATTACAAAAGTCCTTCCAGAATTAGAAATACATTACTTGTGTGCACATTCATATGAGACATAGAGCAGCAGGGAGGGAGCTGAGGAGTTGGGGTTGTGATGCCATCTTGCTGCCATTCACCCATATGATGCTCTCAGACTCTTGTTCCTAGGAAAGCCTATCAGAGCTCTTAGCCTAGGCTAAGAATCAGAGAATTAAATATTAGAGCAGGGGCAGTGAGTTCTTAGGAAAAATAATGGAAAGACAGGAAAGATGCCATTACTCCTAGAAATATAAATGTATGTTTGCCAGGTGTCTGTCAGCAAACTTAAATGCTTCATTTTCAGTCCTATTTCCTACAATTCTAAATATTTTATATCATGTACTATGCTTTTAAAAATAACAGAGTCAATTTTAAAACATTGATTTATGTAGCCTAATCAATGAAATTCTTGGTATAGAATTGCAAAACATGGTGAAACAAGTCCTTGAAACATATGAAACAGTTAATTGTTTCTAGATTGCATGAGAAGACTGCACTTTTCAGACTCTTTTTCTATTTCAATAGGTTTGATTTCTTAGATGATGAATAGGCACCCAGTCATCCAAAGCAGACTTCTTAGATTTCCATCAGTGCAAACACTATTTCCAAAATGAGCTCACACATACTTAGAAATCACTTGTTACTGGACCTCAGGACAGTTAGTTAAACCTATGACATCTCACAAAGTAGGAAATTCTTCTGTCACCATGAGATTTGAGATGTCACAGCTCCCCCGGGTACAAAATATGAAATACCTTTAGTTCCTCAATTCTGGTAGAACCTTTTTTTTATTCTTACTCTAAATACAAAGAACCACATTTACAAAAGAATGGAGAAATAGTACCATGAACACTTATAGACATGAATATTTTGAACAAATCAAATAGAACCTCTGATCTCACAGAGCTGCTTTCATTTGAAGGCAAAGAGCAGAAATTGAACAAAAGCTTGTCATGATTCTCTAATTCCTGACACTCCCCACATGCAGCCTTCCCTTTCTCCCCTCACCACAAGTAACACCATTACTGAAAAAAATGAGCTGTGGACATCTAGGCCACATTTTATCTCCTTACCACCTGACATGATTAGAGTTAAGAGCAGGGTGATAAGTTACATTTGACCATTGTATTTTCTTAAAATAACACAATACAACCAAAAATCCCTCTGATGCAATTTCACTGAAGGCCATTTAACCAAACTATGTTTTGAACACACATATAAGTTTTTCATTCCATCATTTATATGCAGTTGGAAATCACCAAACACACAGATCAGAGCCGTGAATTACACCTCAATATCTATTAAATAAATCTGGATCCATTTGTAGCAGAGCATTGTTTTTTTTATGTTTTTTTTTTTTTACTATTTTTACCATTTCTGTTAGTGAAGAGCACCAGTCTCCCTTTGTTTTTGCTGAGTTGTTCACAAGCAAAGGGAGAGAAAGTAATTCTTACCTACTATATAAAGTCAGTCAGATTCAAAATGATAGTTCTTTGGAACTGTGCATTACTTTTTACCTGTAATCTTTAAATTGGCCATGGCCATTTCTGTTTGCTTTATTAATTCATCTTTTGCAACAATTTGTTACAGTACATCAATTACACATGGAAGCTCTCACTCCAAGTAGCTATGACTATTTGTAGACAGTTTGCTGAATCTAAACCTATTGCAGTGAATATATGCAGGAAAGCTGAATAGCCTGTCTGAGAAGCCATGCCCTTGGCTGTGATCATATCAATATTTGTCCAAGATTTGGACTTGTCGGTCTTAGATTCATAGAGAAAAAAATGACATGATAGTGGTATATGAGAAAGAAGCCTGCACATGGCTAAGAGTATATACTTTCTTAGGATTGGGTAGCAACAACCCAAACCTTCTCCCAATACAGAAGGAGTACAAAAAGGGTAGAAGAGAGATGTAGGCAAAAATCATATATTATTATACAAATAAGCGTCTGTATTAACTTTTGTTTGTGATTCTTCTCTGGAATTTTCCTTTGTTTCTGTTTCTTCTGTTCACTTCATTGTAAACTGAAATCTCTGCCAAGTATCAAAGAAATATTGCCAAATAATCATGGAGTTCTAATCACTGTTATTCAGGAATGGAAGACTAGTTTATCTTATATCCGACGATGTTAGTAAAAAAAAATCCACAATGTAATTATGATTCAAATTTAATTTAATTAATTTATTTTAAAGTGTAAAGCATTCTATTTTTTATTGTAAGAATACCGTGCAGAGGAGTTACAATTACATGGGCAAGATTACGAATACATTCCTTATGAAGCATTGTTTTCTCCTCTTTGTTTCCCCTTCCCATCCCTTCCAATACTAGCCCAGTTCCCTCATCTGATCCTCCCCCTATCCCCCACCAACGTTGTAAAGTTCGTTTTTCGATGTAACAACCTGTACATCTCATTGTTGCAATGGGTCCTCCTGTATCCCTAGTTAAACTATTTTATTTTAAAATAAAATTGAAAAGGAAAAGAACACAATGGAAAGAGGTCAATCCTTTAAAAAATACCATTGATTTCTCCAAAAGCAAGATTAATAGAGAGGGTTGTTCTGATTAAAAGATGATATATAACCTGACACCTGTGGCTCACTACTGTAATCCTAACTATTCAGGATGCTGAGATATAAGGATAGTGGTTCAAAATCAGCATGGCCAGGAAAGTCTGTGACACTCTTATCTCCAATTAACCACAAAAAAGCTGTAACTGGAGCTGTGGCTTAAGTGGTAGAGAGAGAGAATTGAACACAAATACTTAGGGACTTTGGTCTTTCCCAGAGTTCAAGCCCTAGAACCAGCAAAAATGAAACAGAAAGGAAATATGATTTATGCAGCGGTGAGATACCATGGTGAAAGCCCTTGGTACAATTAATATATATATGGAATAAATGAATGACAAGAGAATGAAATAGGTTCTGTTGGTATTTTATGGAGGGAGGACTACGAATAGAGGAAGTTCTATGAAGGTGAAGATTATTGAAGTGCTTCTCTGGAATATATGAAAAACCCATGCAACTGCTTTAAGAAGGGAAATATGGGGATAAGGATGAGAGATCAAGGGTGTGAGGTTAATTGAGTACATTGTATGCATGTGTGGAAATGTCACAATGAAATCCTTCTTGTACAGTTAATATATGCTGACAAAGACTAGTGTATGTCTAGGACAAGCAGAAAAGCTCAAAAGCTATGTACATATGATCATATAAAATGATGCTAAGCAAAATGGATACCAAGATAGGGATGCAAATAGTTTTATCTTTCTTGCAGTTTTTTAAAATATATTTATAATGTACTGTGTGATTGTTTTGTTTCTTTTGTATGTTCTTCCTCCATGGTGTAACGCCTGTTTTCACTGTATTTGATTCTGGTGCCCTGCATCTTGTATATACATTTTTCTAATTTGGGGAGGGGAATGTAAGGATACAGGTTGGCTCATTATAACAATGACAAGACACTATTTGAAACCAAACTTTACAACTTCATTGGGGGAGGTGTGGGAAGGGAGTAGTTGGGGAAGTGGGGAGAAAAGGGACAGTAGGGGAAAACCAAAGGAGGAGATAACAATGCTCGATAGGAATTGTACTCATTACCTTACTCATGTATCTGTAACCCTTATGTACAGTATTTTTACAATAAAATACATAAAAAAGAATTTAAAAAGAAATTAAATGTATTCTTATTCTGTTGCAGTATAAAAACAGTGGTCAAAAATTGTATGTGTTACTGTTTTTTTTTTTAACAGATATAGCTCACTATGTCATTGTATTTTCAAAAAGATCTCAGTTTGAAGTCACTGAGGTTCTCTTAACCAGACATGGGGATTCAATCTTTAACCTTAATCACTGTACATACCATGTTTATGAACTTGTGAAGAGATGGCTGTAGATGAATGATCTCAAGACACAAAAATTCCAAGAAAAAGAATACTTTAATGGTCATAATGGCCATAATGGCTCACACCTATAGTTCAACCTCTAGAGAACGGTAGGAATATGGTTCCAGTTGAGTCAGAACAAAGTAGTCAGACCACATCCCAATAATCAAGCCACCAAGAAACAGGTTTTTAGTTCGGTCTTAAATTTTGTGTTCTTATTGCTTGTGGTGATCACATACCAATCATGTGGATGAATGTCTCTCAGATTAGAGTTGTGCCTTTTACCCCTCAGAGTTCTGTCAGTAATGGATATTTGTGAGCAAAGTCCAGAAGTGCTGCTAAGTTCTGTAAGGACATCATTACTGATGATCTTTATTTCAATTCTAGATTAAGATGTTGGCTATTGGATTTCTCTGCTATATAGTTGTTCTTTTTCCTTTGAAATTGCGAGGATTTGTGGAGAAATATATGGTGGTTTATGGATATCACATCCCTAGTGAAAATATCACTACTAATCCAAGGACTTCAAATTTATTTCATGGAATACTTTGGTATTTATTCAATATTCAAAAACTATCAAAATTGGCCAATGGGCATTCCTTGTTAGCTGATTTCTCTTCACTCTTTCCTGTACATCATCCAATATGAATTTGTAGTTTGTGACAACAAATGATCCAAACTCATCTTCCTCTTTTCCTATTTTTGATAAAGAAATAAACTGTTCTGCAAAGGTCACTGATTTTATTTATGAGAGAAAAAATGAGGTCCATTAATGAAGGTGCTATCCATTATTAAAGCAAAAGCATCATTACTTCTAGATTAGAAAAAATTAACCACTTGTGCATCTATTCATCTATATGTATATATATGTATATATGTATATATAGACATTCATATATACATATGTATACATATGTAAATTTATGGTAATTACTTCACTCACATAAAAAATTAAGTTATTATTAAATGAATTCTTAGAAAAAATTTCTGATTTTCTTTTTTCCAGAAAATATTCAGTATAAAAATCTTTGAAATATGTCACTAACATTAGATGAAATTTTCATTTAATTAGCTTATATTTTTTTTACCTCAAGAATACAAATATTGGCTCTAATTTTCCCTCATTAATTTAGTCATATGATCAGCAACTCTTCTGGATGATATGAAACTCTTGGTGTTACTGCCACTTACATGATCAGATCATACATCCCCTGTGCCACCCCCAGATTTGTTCAGACATTCTTCAGCATGTGATAATATGGATAAGATGAGCTAACTTTGTATCCCATGCAATAGTGACTTCCTGAGCCCTGACAACTGCACAGGCAAATCCAACACATATGGATGTCCTTGTAGGTCACTCCATCTCAGCAGCTACAATGGAGTCAACAATGCTATTTCTCACTTGCACAGAAAATCAGCTCTCCCATGTTGCCTCCTCCCAATATGGATGACATTTCCATGTTCTATTGATTTCAAGACTCTGTTCAGAGATTCCAACATACTCACTCTTTTTGGGCCAAATATCTTTACCAAGGTGTGCAGCACAGTGTTCTCTTAGGAACTAGAAGAGTCCACTGAACAGGAGACATATGTAGGTTTAGGCCACAAAATAGGCTTCAAGATAACCTGAGTGTATCCTCCCTTTTAAGGAGAATCTATCTCTGCTTCTGAACATAATAGTTGAGGTAAAGATATTTAAAAGCCAGAAGGAATAATATGAGGACCTTCAGCATGGACATAAGAAATTATACGCATTTCTAGGTCATTAAAAACTATAAAGGCTGTTCAGACATGAAGGGAGAAAGGCTCTGAAAGGACGTGCTTGTATGGATCACCTGGGACAAAAACTCAGAGATGGAGGAGATAATAAGGCTGAACAGCACAGTACAGAAGTCCGGGCATTTTCTTATCAATACAACAGCTACACTAATTCCACCTCCATGGACTGAATTCATTACAAGACAACAGTGCTGATAAATTGACACATACAGATTATCAATGAATCAGAACTACTCTAAAAATTTCTGTTCCATATAAAAATAAAGAAATTCCAAATTTGTGTTGTGCAAAATTTGTTTGTAAATTTCAAGAACTAACACTCCAGTGAACAAGTCTTGACTCAGTTAAAAAAAAATAAGAAGAAAAGAAGCTTTGATCCTCAAAGCTACCATTGTTGTGCTCACATCACAGGAAAGCAACTTGGTGATTCTCTTCTGTGTTTAAAACTTATTCTGTTGCCCGACCTAGTTCCCTTGAGACTCAGAATGTGCAGAGCTGCTGAGATGTGGCAGCTGGACAGCAGTGTATAACTCTGCTGCTGATTTGCATGCACCAACAGCACAGCCCAGTATGCTCAGGACTTCTTCATAGGCTGCTCACAATAGGCAGTAATCATTCCAAGTCAGCACACAGCATGGACATGAGGACCCCTTCTCAGCTCCTGGGGATCCTGCTGCTCTGGCTCTCAGGTAAAGAAAGACAATGCTAGGGATTAACACAGCTCAGTGTGATCCAGGATGCTTACTCTTCAGGGATGCCTTCTTATAACTTGATAATTAGTGTGGATATTTGTTTTCATGTTTCTGCTTCCAGGTGCCAAGTGTGATATCCAGATGACCCAGTCTCCATCTTCACTGTCTGTGTCTCTAGGAGACACTGCTACCATCACTTGCAGGGCCAGTGAGAACATTGCATATGCTTTAGCCTGGTACCAGCAGCAACCAGGGAAAGCTCCTAAACTCTTGATCTATGATGCAAATAGTCCGGAGTTCCATCAAGGTTCAGTGGGAGTCAATCTGGGACAGAGTTCACTCTCACTATCAGTGGCCTGGAGCCAGAAAATGTTGCCACTTATTACTGTCAACAGGGTTATAGTAACCCTCCCACAGTGATACAAGCCATAACAAAAACCTCCCAGGGAAGCTGAAGTGTGAGTCTGGGCTGACCCAGCTACTACTCCTGCTGCTCCACCTGCTCAGAATGTTATCAGAAAAGACCAGCTAATACTTGCAGAGTTCGACTTGTGACATCAGTTGATATTTATGCAATAATAAAATAAATAACTTGGTATTCTAAGCAGGAATTGCCTTTAAAACAAAGAATAGATTCATTGCTTTAGATTTTATTCCTTTATTTTATGATAGCCTATTTTTTATTAATGTACATATCTGTAACCACTAATAGGATTCTGGATTTCTCAATATATGTGTATTATGTGCATTGATCATAGTCTTCCATCTTTCTTCTGTGTTCAACCTCCTGCACTCTGATCCTGTGCTCGTCAGCCCCATAGAATCACTATTGCATCTTTTTTTTTAAATTTTGCTTGAGTGAGAAGCAGTATAGACAATGCTCTTTGTTTTTTACTATTTTTGTTAACAAAGTGTTCTCTACTTCTATCCATCATGCTGAAGACTATAAGATTTCTTGATTCTTTATGCATACTCTGTGTATATATATATATATATATACATACACACACACACACACACACACACACACACACATATATATATATATATATATATATATATATATATATATATATTTCATGGGGTTTGAATTCTGGACACTGGATACTGGAAACTGTCCCTGAGATTTTCATGTCAAGGCTACCACTCACCACTTGAGCCACAGTGCCACTTCTGGTTTTCTGGTGGTTAATTGGAGATAAGGCTCTCATGGACGTTTCTGCCCAGCTGGCTTTGAACTGCAACCCTCAGATTTAAGCCTCCTGAGTAGCCCCAGCTGTTTCATTTTAAAAGGCAATTTTTCCTAAATGATTTTTCCACTCAGGTGTCTTGTGTTTTAGTTCATCCAGAAATGAATGTAAACAAACAATATTCAGATTTTTAGGCACAAATTTAATTGTCTGGGAGCTCTGTTTTGAAGTTGGACTCCTTCAATTCTTCTGCTTGATTTACCAATAGTAAGTCCTCATCTTGTACTGATCGTCAGCAGATCACTTCGACCCTTCACCTCACATTTCTCCACATAAATCACAAAACAACTCTTGTGTGGACTGTCTGTTCACATATTCAGAATCCCTCCACCTTCCTAAAAGCAGCAGGGTTGTACCCCTGTGGATCTGGGGAATGGATAACCTGTCGTGGAATGATGGTCAAGAGGATAGATCTGAGGAAGAAAGCCACAGAGCCTATAAAATTTAAGCTTTGAACTTTAGTTTAAAACTTTTGTGGGGGGGAGGGGGGAGGCTGGGAAGGGATGTGAAGGGTAAACAAAGGAGGAGGCTGCAATGCTTGGTAAGAAATGTACGCATTATCCTGCCCATGTAATTGTAACCTCTCTGTACAGTATGTTCACAAATAAAATAAAATAAATTAAAAAAAAATCTTTTGTGGTCATGAGGGTAATATCGATTGGAAAAGATGATTCCATTTTAATTACATCTTTATTATCTTTAACTAGTAAGATAAGAAATTGCCATTCAACAAGTCAGATTTGAGTAAAATAATATCATTCTCTCCTGTCCCTCCAAGGAAAGTTGATTCTTTTTTTAAAATTCAATTTTATTGTCAAAATAAGGAACAATGGGGATACAGTTACATATGTAAGGTAGTGAGTACATTTCTTGTTGAATATTGTTACACTCTCCCCCATTTTCCTCCCACTTTCCCACCCTCATCACACCCCACCAAGTTGTAAGGCTCATTTCCAACATATTGTTTTGTGAGTATCACTGTTGCATTATTTCTTTTTATTTATTTATTTTTATTGTGTGAATACTATACAGAGGAATTACCATTACATGGGCAATATAACGAGTACATTTCTTATCAAGCATTGTTGCCTCCTCTTTGTTTCCCCTTCCCATCCCTTCCCATCCCTTCCCATACTCCCTGCTCCCCCCCCACCTGATTCTGACCCACCCCCCACCAAATTTGTAAAGTTCATTTTTCCACATAACGACTTGTACATCTTGTTTTTTTTTTCTATTTTCCCCTATGGTTTATCCCCTGTTGTCTGTATTTTATTTTGGTGCCCTGTGTACTATATATGCATTTATTTGAATTAAGGAAGGGAAAGGTAACAACAAAATGATGAGACAAAGGACAAAATTGATGCTTGAATTGTCCTATCTATCAGAATGTCTGAAGGAGAGCTATGCCAGAGATCTAATTTCTGGTGATCAAAGGAAGATATCAAAATGGCAACGTATACTTACTGGGTTGTCAAAATGGGACTGTTTGGCATGAAACTCTGATTATTGTTGTTACACTCTGAGGGCCTAATTGAAATAGAAGATGGGAACTTGAACCAAGACACTGTCCTTTACATAGAGTCCTTTTTGATCCATCAGTTCTCTGCCTTCTGGTGTTCTTAGATTCCTGGCAGCACTTTTCATCTCTGCTCTCACTCTCTTCCTCTCTGTGTCTCTGAACTCAGGATAATAACCCAGGTGATGTGATGCTGATTTTTGTCTTACATAGGGATGGTAAAGGGAAACAAAGGAGGAGGCAATAAGAAATGTACTCATTACCTTGTTCTTGTAATTGCAACCCCTCTATATAGTATTTTTACAATTAAAAAAAGAAAAAGAGAAGAAAAAAGAGAGAGAGAACTGGAAACAGCACATGTCTTGGAGCTCATTTTGATAAGCATCATTTTATATGGTCATTTTCACATAGCTATTGAACCCTTGTGTTCTGTTCCTAAGAACATACTCTTTTGTTCTCATTGTGGGAATGTTTAGACTATTGTTATGTCTATATGTAATGATTTGTCTTTTAGTATCCATTGGGTTTACTTGTAGATTTATAGGCACATCCTATGTTACTAGGTGTCAGGCTTGCTTTAATGAGTACGACTTTTTCCAAGGCTATTATAATTTTTATCCAATGTATCTTATCATTGGAGGCAAATAAGAACAATTTTACAGGTCTTCAAATCTGAAGTCAAACAAGAATACCGATGATCCTAATTCTTCCACCTGTACAGTCAGATGGTACAAAGGAACAGACGGGGATTTTCCCTAAGCCAATCAGCATTTCTTTCTTCAGCCAAACTCATGCTTTCTGTCATTCACATTGATCAACATTCTGTGGAAAAGTAGCAAAGAAGTGGGCTCTCTCAGTTAGCTCTGTCCTCTATGCTTTCTTCACACTCCTGGATTCTGTGTTTATTCATCATTTGATGGGTTAACAATGGAGTGGTGTTACTGGGACGTGGTAAAAGCACCTAGTTGGAGGAAATACATTTGTGGGACTGTCCTTGGGACTAAATCTTGCCCTCTCCTCTTCCTATGTAATTTTGAATTTGTGTTTGCCATGAGTTGAGTAGCCTCTACTAGATGGTCCAACATCATGATATTCTGCCTTTCCATAGGCCAAGGAAGCTAAGGATGGTGAACTGAAATCTCTGACACAATGAGCCCAAATGAATACTGTCTTTCTTCCCTTAGGTTGTTCCTGTCATGTACTTGGGTTCAGACACACAAAAATTAGGAACTCACCTATATATTCTGACTAGCAATCTCTACTTTAAACAGATAAGAAGGATCCATACAAAGCTTCAGAAACTAGGCTTTAGCACATGCTTATTTTGGCTAAGAAGAACTTAACTTGGAAAAAGTTATTTAGATATGCACAACTCCTTATCAATACCATGATCTCAGGCCTCAAAATAATAATAGTTTTAGAAACTTGGGGATATATCAAGATTAAACAATTACTAAGCATTTTGCATAAAGGTCACAGAAGGAAATAAGTAGCTTGAAGTTGAAGCTATATTGGCAAATCATTATCACAAAGCTATCTAAAAGAAATCTAGGCATTGTGCCATACCCCCTTTTACTTATGGCTACAAGGGAGGTACAGATAGATGGAACATGGTCTTACCTCTATCTGATAGACAAAAACTAAAACAGAAAAGGCTAGGTGTATGGCTCATGGAGTGTGGGAGGTTGGGGAGGGAAGGGGTTGTGGGACAACAACAAGGGAATGGGTAACAATGATCGAAAAATAATGTACTCATCGCCTTATGCATATAACTGTACCTCTGTATAGCATCTTTAAAATAAAATTAAATAAAAATGAAATAAAAAAGAATTGCTTGGCAAGCTCAAGGCTTTGGACTACAGACCCTTTAAAAATGTGCTCCTGTGTTGGGTATTTTGTGACCTGAATTTCTCTATGCACCTTGATCTCTAGATGTTGCTTATGAACTCTACAAGTGACTCTTGGGCCACTGAGGAAGATCTAACAAAATCCATGTCAGAGGCAAACTGAGTGACCTGCGACACAAGAGCTCCAGTCGGATCAACAGTCATTAAGAGTGTGAATAGTCTTCAGCAGGTGGCTCATGCCTGTAAATCTTAGCTACTCAGAAGGCTGACATCTGAGGATGTCAGCAGGAAAGTCCATGAGACTCTTATCTCCAATTATCACTAGAAAACCAGAAGTGGACATGTGGCTCAAAGTGGAGAGTGCTAGCCCTGAATTCAAGCTCCATGAGTGACCAAAAAAAGAATGAATTGCTGATGAATATAAGTACTTGGGTTGTATGCCAAAAAGTTTTCGAGTGGTTCACTGCAAAGTATTTTCGATAAAAACCAATTGCTTCACCATAGATATTTATAAAACAATTGGAAACAGGAGAAATAAAAAAATCTACAAAATATATGAATAAATAGAGTACATTTTAGTTCATTTATGGAAACGGGCAATGAATAGTTAGTACTATTAACCATATTACAAAAATATATAATGTAATAGACAGTAATGTATCATAATATATAAATGCAACAATAAAATGTGACTTTATATGTACAATAAATACTTATCAAATATCATTAAGTTCACAGTTAAAAAATGAGTGGTATATGTCCCTATGTGCCAGATGTTTTAAAATATGCATATGAATTTATTTATTGATGTATACATACATATATATGTGTGTGTGTATTTATAAATATCAAGAGAAAGATGCATCATGTGCAGATACACACACACAGATATACACAAACACAAATTATGAGGCATCTAGTGAAAGGTAGCTTAGTTTGTCCAGAGCCTGTCCTAAAGACAGAAATGTAAGAATGCAGAGCATGGAGACTTTTGAGGAAACATACATTTGCTAAATAATCTTATTTCTACACTTACTATTGTCATAAAAGGCTCAAGAAAACATAAGTACTTTGGATGACTTTTTATAGTAGCTCTTCTGCATTGCCAAGTGGGTAGGATAGATTGCAGATTAAGAAAGTGTGTTTCTGAACTGTCTGTGAGAAACTCTCCAGAGAGAATTGACTGAGAGAGGAAGATACTCCTCTTAGTCCACAGCTCCTTCCAATAAGATGTGGTCTCTTGTGCAATAAAAGAACAAGGAGGAGAAAGTAGAAAATTTACTCTGTTTCTTGGGTGACATGATGTGAGCTCCACTGTACTCTGCCTACATGGCAGAGTAAAATTTCTGATCTAAGATTGAAATAAAGAATTCTTCCCTTCAAGTTGCTTTTATTAAAGTCTTGTCACAGTAATTAAAAGCTAAGTACACATCTTTATAACATGTTCTAACTAACTTTGGCCAATGATATAAGATGGATGCTATACTGAGGGCATTTAGCATCACCATCTTTGCGTTGAGAGGGATGGTTATTATTTGTAGTGGAAACTTTGGCAATTTGTTAGATAACAATATGGTGAGGTAGATTTCTTTAAAGAGAGTGTGTGTGAGAAACTAAGTTTCTAAGCAGAGGGTGTAGAATAACATACCCAACTCATCTATTTAGCCTCAGGAGGATGAAATGTGGGTGTGAATAAGGCAGGAGAGCTGCAGGCCAGGAGGTGGGTTTAGAACACTGGTATCTGGGTGCCATATTCTTGGAGCAGGAAGAGAGTGGCAGCTCTTCTCTGCAGGAGGCAAGTGAGTATAGAGCAAGGTTTCCCCTACAGGCTCCATATACAACTCCACTCTTAAAATTGAGTTTCTAGACCTTTTGTCTTAAGATTTCTCAATAGTTGTGAACAAATCCACATCCCATGATAAGTCCATTGTCACTGAGCACACTTGACATCTGTAACTAAGAACAGTGATGAATACATGCAGAGAGTAACAGGCTCCTTTACTTCTAATTATAATACTTTCCCAGCATACTGACTTCAGGAAGTCAACACTAGGAGCCTTGTAAGTCATCAGGACTCAATGGCCAAGAGACATAAAAGAAATGCAAATCAAAACAACATTGAGATTCCCCTCACCCCAGTTAAAATGGATATCACCAAAAAGCTAATAAAAACGGATGCTTGTGTGGATGTGGACAGAAGAGAACCTTACTGCATTGTTGGTGGGAGTGTACACTTGTTCAACCACTTTGGAAAATAATATGGAGGTTCCTCAAAAGACTCCACATAGAGCTACCCTATGACCCAGAAGTCCCACTTTTGGGAATTTATCCAAATGATCATAAACAAGACCATACTAAATCAACCAGCATAATTATGCTTATTACAGCATTATTTACCATAGCTAAGGTATGGAACCAACCCAGATGCCCCTCAGTAGATGAATGGATCAAGAAAATGTGGTATATATACACAATGGAAT
>NW_012267493.1:71947-80156 GCF_000151885.1 Dipodomys ordii | reverse complement strand
AGTAGATGAATGGATCAAGAAAATGTGGTATATATACACAATGGAATTCTATGCCTCCATCAGAAAGAATGGCATTGCCCCATTTGTTAGGAAATTGAAAGACAAAAAAAATTATATTAAGTGAAGTAAGCCAGACCCAAAGAAACATAGATCCCATGGTTTCTCTTATTGCAATAACTAGTATATGTCTGAGACAAGCAGAAACAGTCAGATAAGTTGATGTTAGGCAAAATGAACCCCAAGAAAAGGATTCAAATATTTTTTGTCTTTCTTGCTATTGTTTCTAAAATATTTATGAGATATTTATTTGTTGCTTTGTATGTCCCTCCCCCATGGTATAACCCCTGTTTTCACTGTATTTGATGGTGGTATAGTTTGTGGAGGGGAAGGGAAAAAACAAATTGTTTAAATAGGGATACAGTGGACCCATTGCAACAATGAGATGTACAAGACCTTATGTTGTAAAATGAACTGTACAACTTTGGTGCAGGGCAGGGGTGCGGAAGTGGGGGAGGAGGTGCTGACGGCGTTGGTGGGGGAGATGGGAATGGATGATAGGGGGAAAAAGCAGGAGGTAACAAGGCTTGATAAGAAATGCACTCCTTACCTTGCCCATGAAATTGTAACCCCTCTGTATGCTATTTCACAATAAAAAAAATACTGCAGAGGAAACCACTGGTTCTCCCCATCTGCACCATGTCATGCATGAATAGTGATAGATTTTCCTTTACCACTTAAGCCCTACACATGCCATGGAACCTATGTTTCTTTGGGCCTGCTTTATTTCACTTAATATAATTTTTTTCCAAGCCTTTAAATTTTCTAACAAATGGGGCAATGTCATTTTTTCTGATAGAGGAATAGAATTTCATTGTTTACATATACCACATTTTCTTGATTCATTCATCTACAGAGGGACATTGGGATTGGTTCCATATTCTAGCTATGGTAAATAATGCTGTGATAAACATAGTCGTGCTGGTAGCTTTGGTATGACCTTGTTTGTGATTGTTTGGGTAAATGCTCAAAAGTGGGATTCCTGGGAGCTCTATGTTAAGTCTTTTGAGGAACCTCCATACTGCTTTCCAAAGTGGTTGAACAAGTTTACACTCCTACCAACAGTAGGGTTCCCTTTGGTCCACATCCCCTCCAGCAATTTTTGTTACTAGATTTCTTGATTATAGCTATTCTAACTGGGGTGAGGTGGAATCTCAACATTCTCTTCAATGATATTGAAAGAAAAAATTCACAATCACACCCTTTTTATGAAGCCAGCATAACCCTCATCCAAAACCAGGCAAGGACTCATAAAAAAAAGAGAACTATAGACCCATTTTTTGATGAATATTGACACAAAACTTCTCAACAAAATCTTGGCCAATTGACTTCAAAAACTCATTAAAAAATCATACACCATGATCAAACAGGATTAATTTCAGGGATGCAAAGTTGGTTCAATATATGCAAAACAATTAATAAAATTCAACAGGAGCAAGAATAAGAACCACACGACTCTCTGAATATATGCAGAGAAAGCATTTGACAAGATCCAACACCTCTTATGATGAACGCTCTGGAAAAGTATTAATCTATGGAACATACCTCAATACAAGAAAGGCTGTATATGGCAAATCTACAGCCAGCATTATAGTAAATGGCTAAAAGTTCAAGCCACTTCCTCTAAATTCGGGAAGGAGATAAGGATGTCCACTGTTTCCACTCCTCTTCAACCTAGTATTAGAATGCTTAGATCATGGGTCTCAAGCAAGAAAGCTCAGGGATAGTGCCCATGTCTTGCAGCTGTGCACAGATCCTGAGGATTTGCATGTGCCCCCACACAGCTAACTGCCTGAACCCTTCTTCATGGTCTGCTCACCCCTGTGCATCAGTCAGTCCCAGTCAGCACACAGGATGAGGGAGCCCCTGGGTTCAGTTCAGGGGATCCTGCTGCTCTGACCCAAAGATAAAGAAGGAGAAAACTAGGAATTTATTGAGCCCAGGGTTAACAGATTCCTCACTCTTCATGGAAACTCCGAGAACATAATTGATTCTGTGGATATTTGGTGTCTCTTTTCAATATCAGGTGCCAGATGTGACATCTCCATTTCCCAGTGTCATCCTCTCTGTGTGCATCTGTAGGAGACAGTCTCTATCACTTGCAAATCCAATCAGGGATTAGTGATGATTCACAGTGGCATCACTAGAAACAAGGTGATGCTCCTAAACTCTTGATTTATTGGGCATCCAATTTACAGTCTGGGGTGACATCCAGATTCAGTGGCAATGGATGGGGAAGAGAGTCTACTTTCACTATCAGCAGCCTGCAGTCTAAATATATTGCAACTTACTGCTGTCAACTGAGTAATAAATAGTTCAACTCCCACAGTGATGCAAGACCAAATATAAACCTCCTCGGTGGGGGGAGCAAATTTGAGATGCTGGATTGCCCCAGCTACTTCTCCTGTTGCCTCTGCCTGCTGACAGTGCATCTCAGCCACAGCCAGGCTCTGAAGGTCACTGAGGGATTTGGTAGAGGGGGTCATTGACAACCCTCTCAATCTTGTCTGTCTGTCTTCCATCAGCCTCAGGAGCACCAACCAGATAATGCTTCTGGTGTCTTATAAAAAAACAGAGATTTGTCCTTCTGAGCCTCTGAAATACGGCATCCAGGTGGATATAATCTGCAGTTTGTCACACAAGAGACCTTTGCCTGCCTTGTGCTCCCTTTACACTGCTGCACCCACCTGCTAATTTGCATAATGCTCCTTAAGGAGGACTTTCCCTTTTGAGTCTGAGATGAAGGCTCAGCTTGCCCTTGTCTTGTCCTATCAGGACTCTTAAAAGAGAATTCTTTTAGTAAGCTCCTGGGCTGCTAATGCTCTGGCTCACTGGTAAGGACAGAGGGAGATGAACAATAAAATCATGTAAATTGTACAGAAATGAAAGGAACTAGATCATCATATTGAGTGACATAGGTCAGGATGCAAAAACAAAATAGTGTTCGGTTGTACTCACTTGTGGAACCCAGACTTAAATGATGGTAGTGATGATGGTGGTGATGGTGATGACGGCATTTATAATAATAATAATATAATATGACATGAATTCCAAAATGGGAAATATCTGAAGGGAGACAGGTAAGGGTGAAAGAAAGGGACAAAAACACACTAAGTACAGAAGATCAATTGGTATATAAATAAATATATATACATATATATACTCACATGTGCATTTGAGTTATGAAGTTCCTTTACACAGTATGAAAAATGGTGGGAGTGGGAGAGGAAGAGTACAGCAATAGAAACGAGGTGGTGATTTTTTCAAAATAAGCTGCATTCAGGTAGGGATTCTCATCACATACTAACCTCGTGTTGTTAATATATGACAATTATAATTTATCCAACAATAAAATAAGTAAAATGCCATGGTTATGCATATAAAACTACTGGGATCTGCACAACTATTAACAAAGAATGGTAAAACTCCAAATGAAAATCTTGTCAGCTGCTATGTCATAAAAAGGCCACTAGATGGCAAACAAATCTCACAAAGAAAAACCTCAAACCTAACCTTGTCAATAGGGGCTTGAAGCCAGGGAGTTCATCTCAGGCTTTCATGGCACACATGGCATGTAGGACCATGTTTACAGAGGGCATTGTGTCTCCACATGTCCACTTTGTAAACTGTAATCAAACCTGACAAGGATGACACACAAGTTTCTTCTAGTGAAGTCATTAAGGGCAGGTCAGTAAGGTGAGGGAAGGAGGGTGGACCCTGCAGATATGCAGCCCTGAAGGGACCATGTGCACACACCCTGTCCAGCTGTGGGAGGTGAGAGGGGGCTGCAGTGTCAGCACTTTCCCCAGCAGTTCCCAAGAGTCCTCTGCAGTTATCAGGCCACTGATTGTCCTTAAAGGCACAGATGGTGTCCTGGTGTCAGACTAGAAATATAACTGCTCATTGTTCCTAGCATTCTTTTTCAGTGTCAGAATTTTAAAATGCTGAGTTATAATTAGAATTATATTAATTATTTTTTAGTTTAATAGATAATTTGCTATATATAAACAATAGAAATATGAATTCTACATTCATTTGTGAAGTGCTCCTCTCTGTTCTGAGAGGAATAGACTTTTTCCTTAGAGCCAGTCCTCACTCAGGTTCATGGCCCAGACATTAACACCTTTCTTTCCTGTATGCTCTTTCTTCTTCCAGGAAGATCCTCAGAAATGTTTTCTTATGTCTTCCTTGGTCTTCATCTCTTTCCTTAGTTTTCAGCCTCTTCTCTCAGCCAGGTGGCTACATTCCTCACACTCCAGGGCACTGTAAGCCTACCTGCAGCTTGTATATGAGGTTAGTATTCCAAGTCTTCCATGTATTTCAGAACCTGAAGTCTGTGCAGATTTGAAATTCACAAGTCCCAAGCCACATGTCCACACATGCTGATTGCAGCCCTGGAGTGTGTATCTAGAGAATGTAATGTGTAATTCCCAGAGCCTGGCTGATTTTAACCACACTCAAATAGATACTCTTGGGGTCTCTCTTCCTCATCCTATTATTATGGACCCTTGAATTTACCAGATGGCCTTTAAAATATAGCAGCCAGCAGCCTTCTCCTGGTTTTATTTAGTACCAGCTTTGTCCTACAGTGCATGTAAGAGACAACAGATCCCGCTCAGTAAGGGCAGTAGGAGTTCTTCATGGGACCATGAGATAATGCTAGAAGTGATATTTCAGAACAGTGAAGGAGGTAGGCATAACTTTTAGGGAAGCTTCTAAATCATCATCAAAATCGGGAAAAGGAGCAACGTAGAAGAATTATGTGAGCATGTGGTTCAGAGAACATTAATTTTTTAATAGATGGAGGTCAGCAAATCAAGACTCAGATGGAGTTCTGGTAGTAAATGGTACTGAAGAAAACACTGATTGGGTAATGAGTTACTCATGGTCTATTGGCTTTTAAAGAGCAGTGTTAACTTTGTCCACCATCTTCTTGGACTTCCAGTGGTAAGTTCCATGTGATCACCTTGTTCATCTAACTCCGGTATGACAATCTACACAATGGGATGAAGTATGTTCACATGCTAATCTCTATGCGGGGACCTTCTTCACTTCACTTTGACTTCACTCTCTGTGATTCCCCAGGTTGAAGATGTTCTTTGCAAACTGGGTGGCTCTAGTTAATCAACCTCACCCTTGACCACATTGCAATTTATCATTTCTGTACCTATATGAATCACATCTCCTAAATACAACTTGTGAAAACTGCTTTATTGGTGGTCATGCTTATGATACTAGCTACAGAGGAGGCTGAGATATCATGATTAGGGTTGGAAGTTACCTTGGACATAAAAGACTGTGAGTCTCTGTCACCAGTTAAACACCAAAAGATTGGAAGTGAAGCTGTGACTCATTTGGCACACTACCAGCCTTGAGCACAAAAGCTCAGGGACTAAGTCAAGCCCCAGGACTAGTACACAAAATACTCCTTGACTTAGGACCTAAAAGACATGTAACTTGAAGGACTATGCAGCTTAAGGAGCATAATGAAGTTAAAATAGAGTTGAGTCCTCGGTCTGGAGAACAACTTAGCTTCTGAGAAAGAAGAGTTTCCATTAATAGATGAAACAAATGTCCTCTAAAAGTTCAGAAATATCTGGCACATACATGCATAATATGGTTCCAGGTATTTTCCTAAAACTAAAGAAGAAGTACCTGAGATGACCTGTTCTAGAGGGAGGCGATAGGGAAGAACATTCAGAAGGGAAGCAATCCAGTCATGTATATGAGTTCACAGTACACCAATGAATGCACCAACGGATTGTCCATATACCTCTGATCATGACAATTTGTTGCACATGTATTTTTCAGTGCTACCTTCCATTAAAAACTTTGAAAACTGTCCACTTCTCTCTAACAATGCATCTATCTGTCTTTCTACCTACACATGTATTATCACTTTTATAGCACACATGTCTGGGTAATAACGATCATTATTAAACCATAAAACAAGGTTCAGGCAAACAACCTGAATACGCTTAAGAATTCTGTGTCACAAACTCTACTGATACCAGAGTTAGGGGCATTCTAAAATTAATTTCTCTTGAAAATGTTTGTCTTTGAGTGACTGATTGTAGTGAAGGAAATACGAACCAAGTCATGTTTAAGTTGAAAATGTTAAAAATTCTATTTGGGGTTGGGAATTGAGCTCAGAGGAAGAGTGCTTACCTGGAAAGTGCAAGGCTCTCAGTTCAGTCTTCAGATCTGGGGGAAAAAATCTATTCTTATCACAGGCCAACAGAATCATAATGTTTTCTTGTCTCTTAAAACACATTATCCACACTTTGGACATCTGGGTTCTTCAGGTCTGTGCTTTGTCACTGAGACCTGCCAGCTGAAGCTCTGACTCGCACTCCACAAACCATGTTGATTTGCATGTGCCCAGAGCACAGCCCACTGCACTGGGAACTTCTTCATAGGCTGCTCACACTCTGTGCAGGAGAAGTTCCAGTCAGCACACAGCATGGACATGAGGGCCCTTGCTCACCCTCCTGGGGCTTCTGCTGCTCTGGGTTGCAGGTAAGGAAAGATGATACTGGGGATTATTCACCCAGTGTTCAGCTGAGCTACTTGGCTGTTCATGGAAGTACTTGGACAGCAGAATTAATTAAACTGCTAATGGCTTTTATGTTTCCAATGTCAGGTGCCAGATGTGACATCCAGTTGACCCAGCCACCATCCCTGTCATCATCACAGGGAGACAGAGTCACCATCACTTGCCGAGCCAGTCAGGGCATTAGCAAGAGTTTACCTTGGTACCAGCAGATAGCAGGGAAAGCTCCAAAGCTCCTGATCAGTTATGCAACTCCTTTGCAATCTGGGTTCCCACCAAGGTTCAGTGGCAGTGGATCTGGGACAGAGTTCACTCTTGCCATCAGCAACCTGCAGCCTGAAGATGCTGCAACATATTTCTGTCAACAGAGGGATAGTTTACCTCCCACAGTGACATAAGTCATAACAAAAATCTCCCAGAGAAGCAGAAGTGAGAGGCTGGGCTGTCACAGCTTCTCTTCTACATGCACAACTGCCTCTACTCCACCAACTTCTCAGACAGACACAAACCTTAAAGTTACTGGAAAGTATTGGGAGAGAGGTCATGGAGGCATTTGCACACCCTAACTCTCTGTCTTCCTGTGCATCCCAAGCAGCACACACTTAAGAATGCCTCTTCTGACTTTAAGAATCACTGATCTATACTCATGTTTCACTTACATTGTGCTAACAATTTGTAGCCACAAAAAGAAAGAGCCATTTTAGGTATATCAAACCAGGTTTAAAAAGCAAGGCAATAGAGCTTTAGAAAAGATTTTGTTTTTAGATTTAAAAAAAATCATCATTAAGTATTGAAACATAAAGCAGATATTTTTATTAAAGTGGAAAATTTCTAGTTCATTGAGTAACACATCCATTAGTTATTAGATCTATATCTATATATACAGATATATATGTGTTATGTGTGTATAAATGCATATATATATATATATATATATAACAGCCAGTAGCAATACATATAATAGCAAGTTTACCCAATCCCTGTTACAGCCATGGTCTCATTTGAACGTATTTTATTCAGCTGCTAAGGGCTCTGAGGATACAGAGCAGAGCATATCTTCTGAGATCCGACTCAGCTGAGCCTACAGCCCACAAAGCTCTCCCCTTGCAGGCTTTTGTTGGTTGCTCTACTTAAGAAACATTTTTTTGTTTTGTTTTGTCTTGTTTTTGGTTGGTCCTGGGGCTTGAACTCTGGTCCTGGGTGCTGTCCCTCAGCTCTTCAGCTCAAGGCAAGCACTCTACCACTTGAGCAACAATGCAACTTCCAGTTTTTTTTTTTTTGAATGGTAAGTGGGGACTGTCTGCAGTTTTATTCACATATCTCGTTTTCAAAACTTGGTATAGAGGGGTTACAGTTACATAAGTCAGATAATGAGTACATTTCTGTTTTAAGACTGTCACCCCCTCCCTCATTTTCTCCAAGGATTTTCATTCTCTGTCCCACCCGCAAGATGTATAGTTCATTTTTTTTTATTTTATTTTATTTTATTTGTGAACAAACTGTACAGAGGGGTTGCAATTGCATGGGCAGGATAATGCGTACATTTCTTACCAAGCATTGCAGCCTCCTCCTTTGTTTACCCTTCCCATCCCTTCCCAG